>NW_023211752.1:0-569 GCF_002007445.2 Ailuropoda melanoleuca
AATTGGAATTAAGAAATAAAATTAATATCCAGAAGAAGACATAATACATATACATACATAAATGAATATGAGAACAGAAAAGAGCATAAGGTTAAAATTAAAATAGTTTTAGGACCTCTTCACCCCCGCCTTGCTCCCTGGAGCAGAGGCTGAGGAAGGAGAATAGGACAGGACAGAACCCAGAGCTGCTCACAGGGAACCTCCGTGCCAGTGAGCTCACTCTGGCAGACCCTTGATTCGGGCCATAGAGAAGTCCCATCTGAGGGGACCTAACCCTGCAGGGCAGTGTGCTAAGAGTTCCCCAGGGGAATGCCCAGAAGGCCCCTCAAAGGAGGCAGGAGGCAGCCCCTGAGACTTTGCAGGACAAGCCCATCCCTGTGACTTTACATCCTCTGGCCCCAGGAACTGAAGGAACGAGAAATAGAGTAAACCCATGCACACCCCCAGTCCTCGTGTGGGAGGGAGAGGGGCCGCTGAGCAGGAGAAACAGCCAGAAACGAGACACTCAATGTGTGAAACCCCTTTGTTTCCTAACCCTCGTGACAGGTCTGCCAGTTTACGTTTGCCCA
>NW_023211755.1:0-704 GCF_002007445.2 Ailuropoda melanoleuca
GGAAAACATGGCCTTGGTGGAATTCTTTTTAAGCCTACTTTAATATCCTATCAGTCTAAGGACATCCTGAGGAAAAAAACTTTTAAAATCAGTGTTTAACCCCATAAAAAATTTGATGAAAGTATTATTTAAAACTCATGTTTTATGAGTTTCCCTACAAACTTTTCTGGGACTTAATTGAAGGGAATCGGCTGACTCACAACCTCCCATGTAATCCAGCGTTCTCTAGCGGGGGAGCCGCGGCCGCCACACCACAGCTACCAAAAGCTGGGGCGTCCAGCTCTAACTGGGAAAGGACAGACAGAGGGTCTGTTTGAACTCCCTTCAGAGAGTAAATCTCCGCACAGCCTTCACAATGCAGTTCTCTTCCAGTTCAGTAAAGCTGATGCCTCCCCCAGTGCTCCGAACCTCACTGGGCCTTTCTCCCTGAGTTATGTGCTCAGCTGGTACCTTTACCAGCAACCTCCTCACAGCTTGATGGATGAACGCTCCAGCCTCTTCGCTTGCTTTTGATTTTTTAAACACAAACTCTTCACTCTTCTCTCTAGCTGCTTCTTTTCGTTTCTCTTTTGTGCTCTTCCTCCCATCTCCTCCTTCCTCATCCTTTCAGGAACACCTCTGTCTCCTGTGTTCATCCCACCCAGCTAGCTGTCCTCACCACTCACTCTGGTTTGCTGGTTTCTTCTCTGCTTGTGTTTTCCCGT
>NW_023211756.1:0-569 GCF_002007445.2 Ailuropoda melanoleuca
AAGCCTCTGTGAAAAGGCCTCAGGTGGTTGGCCTGGCAGAGCACACCACACCCAAGGGCTCTCACTTGGCTTTTGAGCCTTTCATTCACTCATTACCTTGGTTTCCACACCCTGTGTATAGATTTTTATATTTCCTTTTTCTCTACTCACTCCTTTAGTCTTCCTACCAGAAGTTTACTAGCTTAGGTAGGATTTTGAAACACGCACTTAGAATCTAAGAACTATCTTCTTGAAAGTTTTTTCCATCAAACCATCGTTCCATGTTTATCCACCTTCATCAACCTCCAGCAATTCCAGAGGAGACGTGCATATGAACATGCACATTCATCCACATGTCTATAGTTTTCATGATGCTACTGACTGTTTCACTTCATTATGAATGTATTCCTTTTTATATACCTTCCTGTTCCAAAAAGGACTAGAATGCATGTTGCAAATACCTTGTTTTTGTAAATAACAGCAGTATGTGGTAACTTTTCCTTGTGCAGCCTCAATTTTGTCATCTGTAAATTTAAATATTAGGACAACTTGTAAATCTGAGTTTCTCTGCAAGAAATGATCTTTGTGTG
>NW_023211757.1:0-569 GCF_002007445.2 Ailuropoda melanoleuca
TGGACACATAAATCAATGGAAGTGAATAGAGATTCCAGAAATAAACCCATGCATACATGGTCAATTAATTTATGACAAAGGAGCCAAAAGGATGCAATGGGGAAAGGACAGTCTCTTTAATAAATGGTGTTGGGGAAACTGGACGGCCACTGCAAAAAAATGAAACTCGATCAATATCTTACACCATACACAGATATGATCTCAGAATGTATTAAAGACCAAAGCAATCTAAACATTCAAAGCAATCCCCATCAAAATACCATCAGCACTTTTCGTAGAGCTGGAACGAACAATCCTCAAATTTGTATGGAACCAGAAAAGACCCTGAATAACCAAAGGAATGTTGAAAAAGAAAACCAAAGCTGGAGGCATCACAATCCCAGACTTCAAGCTGTATTACAAAGGTGTAATCATCTAAAAAGTATGGTACTGGCACAAAAACAGACACATAGATCAATGGAATAGCATAGAGAACCCAGAAGTGGAGCCTCAACTCTTTGGTCAACTAATCTTCGACAAAGCAGCAGAGAATATCCTACGGGGAAACAAGAGAAAGACAGTGTCTTCAA
>NW_023211758.1:0-569 GCF_002007445.2 Ailuropoda melanoleuca
ACCAGGCACAGTTTGAAACATCTTGCAAGTATTAAGTCATGCAAAACCTCGCAACCAGGCTCTGAAACTGTTACCGATGACAATGGCTGTTCTACAGACACTGTGGTAAAGAGAGGTAAGCCACTTGCTCAATGCCATTTGGCCTCCAAGGGCCAAGTCAGGATTTAAACCCAAGCAGTGTAGATTTAGAATCTGAATTCTTAACCTTTCTATTTCATGCCATCAGCTGCCGAGTAGATACTTCTATGGATTTTACACAAAATCAAACTCTCAGTTGCAATGAAATATTCACTCAGTCATTACGGTCACTGTTACAGTGTCTGTAAAATCAGGAAGGGTATTTAGAAGTTCTCTGTACAGCATGACATACCATTAATGTTTAAAATGCATGCAGTGTCCTATGTACGAATGCTCACATCTGACATCACAGATAGCAGATCTGCAATATGAGGTGGTTTTCACAAAAAGCAATGCCAACAGAATTTTCATGATAAATGGGTAACCAAAAAACCTCCGGAGACCCAGCTCTCTCTCTCTGTGTGTGTGTGTGTGTGTGTGTGTGTGTGTGT
>NW_023211759.1:0-569 GCF_002007445.2 Ailuropoda melanoleuca
TTTTACTTCTTTGTTTCCAATACGGAGAGATTTCTTACATGAGATAAGATACAAGTGCTAAGAAAGTATAAATTTCGTTTGAAAACAAAAAACCTACTTCTTTTGAATCATGAGTAAAATAAAATATTAGATTTTGAGACTACAGGTTTTATTTTTACAGACGGAACATACAGGGAAAAGGATATTATGGAACATTTTTTTCCAGGCCTGGTGCTGGGTACAAATTCCTGATTACCATATTTCTAAAATGTTAACTAAATAAACTGAGACCTATAACAAGAGACTAGTAACAAGAGACCAGTACTATACTCAGATAATATATCTATACTGAAATGATCTATCTATCTATCTACCTATGATATATAATTAAGCAGGCCAAAAATGATATATAAAGAACAAATTCCATCAAACATTTTCTCTTTCATTTTTGCTAGGGGAGTATGCTTATTTAAGTACAATTTTATAATAATACAACCAATTGGAGATTTATTCAAAAAAGAATTAAAATAACTTTAATGTGGTCATATGCATGAATAAAGTGAGTCAGGGGAATCAGAGTCCCTATGGCT
>NW_023211760.1:0-6276 GCF_002007445.2 Ailuropoda melanoleuca
ACAACCAAGTGAGTAAGCTTGAAAGCAAATATCCCCCCAATCAAAACTTCAGATGACAGCACAGCTCCGGCGAACAGTGCATCCTCTTGAGAGATGCTGAACCAGAGGCACTCAGATGAGCTTCACCCAGCCTTCCAACCAACAGAAATTGTGAGATATTAAACGTCTGTTGTTTTAAACCACTGAATTTTGGGGTAATGTGTTACATGGATTAGTTATGTACATAAACTAATACAGACTCCAAATAGAATCTTCCCAAAAGAGGTTCCAAATGGTATTAATAAATTTTAAAATAAGAAGTCTATCTGATTCACTCAGTCCTTACATGGACCCTGGATTCATATACCTGGGAGTTCATACCCCAGCTCCACCATTTACTAGCATGTATCTATAGTCAAATTATTTAACCTCACTCTTCTTCAGTTTCCTGGTATGAAATGGGAATAATAATAATATCACCTAGCTCATTGGTTAAAGATCAAATGAGTGTGTGTATGTGTGGGTGGGTGTGTGTTGCTTACATCAGTGCCTGGCAAAGAGTAAGTGCATATATATGCTTGTTATTATGACTATTAAAACATGATAAAAAAATGAAACATCAGTATATACCCTGAATTTTTAAATTTTTATTGTTTACACTTTATTTTTACAAAACTTCAGATTTACCTTAAAACTTCAAAAATAGAAAGAAGAATGATCAGACACTCTTCTAGATTCCTCAGATGTTAACATTTTGTTCTGTTTGCTTTAGCCTTCTCTCTCTTTTATATTTTTTTCAGACTGATTTAAAAGGAATCCCTAGATACTCCAGTGTGTCTTTTCAAAAAACAAGAGATTTTCTTACATAACCACAAGAAATCATCAAAATGGAGAAATGAACATCGAAGCAACATTATCATCTACTCTACAGATCTTGAGATTTTTTTTTGTCTATTGTCTCAATAATGTCCTTGACAGCAAAAGAAGATCCAAGATCACGTAGCGTATTCAGTTGTCATGTCTCTTTAGTCTCTATAATCTATAACAGTTTCTCTTTTTGTTTTTGTATTTTACGATACTGATATTTTTGAAGAATACAGGCTAGTTATTTTAGAGAATATTCCGCAGCTTGAGTTTGTCCAATGCTTCCTCATAATGGGATTCAAGTTACACCTTTTGGTAAGAATACTCTGTAAATGATGCTGAATTGTCGCCGCATGGTATCAGGTAGCACACACTGTTGATCAGTGCCATTTCTGGAAATATTAGCTTTGATCATTGGTTAATATGTCTACCAGGTAACTCCAAGGTTAATATTTTACTCTTTGTAACCAAAAGTAGCTTGTGAAGGGTAAAATTTGAGACTATGTAAATATCCTTTCATTTCTAGAACTTTCATCCACTAATGCTAAAACCAATGACCACTATGCTGGTTGGCAAATGGTGTTTTTCTAATTCCATAACTTACTTTATATTCTTCAGTTGACATTATACTATAAGGAAAATCCTTTCCCTCCTTCCTCATTTTTTTTTAAAGATTTTATTTATGTATTTGACAGAGAGACAGAGAGACAGAGAGAGAGGGAATACAAGCAGGGGCAGAGGGAGAAGCAGGCTTCCCGCTGAGCAGAGAGCCCGATGTGGGGCTCGATGCCAGGACCCTGGGATCATGACCTGAGCCGAAGGCAGACACTTAACGACTGAGCCACCCAGGTGCCCCTCCCTCCTTCCTTATTTATTTATTCATTCATTTATATCAGCGTAGACTCATGGATTCTAACCTTATTAATCTTTTACTATGCATAATTTTTATTAAAACCAAATGTAAATCTGAACAGCTCTAAGTCAAATAGATTCCTTTGACAACACTTATGGGCCAAGAAAAGATATATTCATTTCTAAAAGACACAGGTATATTTTCTTTTATTAGAGCAGAGATTTTGTTCATGTTAAGAATTTTTCATTGTCTTAGTCTATGCTCTGGTCAGTCTGAAGACTGAGAAAGTGGGTTGGCATTATTATTAATCATTCCTGCAAAACATGACAGCAAGGAGCATTCAAGATAAATAGTGGGCATCTCTTCTAAGAATTTAAGAAACCTCATTCTACCCCAATCTTTTATCAACAATTTGGCAAAGAATTCCAACATGACTTTACCTTTTCATATAGATTTTTGTACAAGTATAATCAACACAGAGAATGGACTGAATTCATACAGTGAAAAATGGGAAAACAATTTTTTTTGAAACCACTTCTTCTAAAAAAAATTCTAATTTCTCTTTCCCAGCCCTGAGCAGATCTGCAGCTTTGCCCATCCTTTCTGATGTCAGAAGCACCTCATTAAGGCACCCAAAAGTCAAGTTCCAATAGAAATAAGCACTTCAGTCTCTCATTTAATTTAAAGCTTCTTTCTTTTCCCAGCTCAGAATTAACACATGAACATCCTTGACCTGCAGAAGGGGAAAGAGAACCTAGTCTGTTTCACTCTTTGTTCATCTTGGTCTTTTCCTTATCCCTCTGTTCACTGTTTTGCCTTTGCTCTCTCCGCTCTCTGTAGGACCAAGGGTGAGAAGATGGGTGAGTGAGCAAAATCTTACTTGGCTGGTAATGTAATTTAGCTATGTGTCCTCTGTGGGGCAGCTGCCCAAATGTCAACTCCTTCTCTTTCTCTCATCAGGTGCTTTTCTGGGTCTGTTTGAGACAGTCCATTTCAGACACTTCCAGCTTACAGATTCCCTCCTAAGACCATGCACTTTCTCAGTAAGCTCTCATGACTAGGCTCCTCTGCTGGCTTCTGTAACACCCAATGTCTCAAGAGAAGACTTAGTGTCTTTGCCCCTAAATGCTGGTGAAACAATTTTCCACCAGTCAGCCCTTCACTGAGCTCCAATTGGAATTTCACCATTAGACCTTCTTGCAGGAAAATCCATGCAACAACATGGTACTTTTCTCCTACCTTGACTCCAGGAAACCAAAGTCAATTTCTTCCAGAGACTCATCATACACACCCTGGGGCATACCCATAGGTTTTTCCAGTTCAGAATGCATTTAACGAGGACAATTCGTCAGTTTCTTCTCCCAGAAGATAACCCCCTCTTTACAAGTGACTCTTTGGAAGTGCCCTCTACTTGGTCTGGGGTGGAAGGAGGACATCCCTCTCAGGAGGGAAAACACTGGACAACCTGACAACTCTCTCCAAAGAAATCCTGATTCCCTCACCATCTCACTTCTGCCTTCTTACATATGGGCTTTAAGTGGAATCTTGCTAACTGGTAGAAGGACCTTCAGTCCTTTGTTTTCCTGTAGACATGCATACCACCTTTTTAGGAAATGAGGGTTNACAATGCTAGTCCAGTAGCAACTGCAAAGGATTTTAAAAGTTTTGAAATTACTTTGAAGTTTATCATGAAGAATATGCAAGAGAAATGAAAGTGATGAGAGATATTCTTTAATAATTATTAAAGCTAATTATAACATTATGATTAGCACTAACACAAATCTCAAAAAAAGTAATAGAACAAAGTCACTCATATATATGCTTATAAAAACTTAAAGGAAGCAACAAAGAGGGTATGAGATGAATTATCCCACAAGTGGAAAACGGCTATTTTTAAAGTATATGGGATCACGTGTATGCATTTATGTGAAATTATGTATATATCTTTAGAATTTAAAATACAAAACAAATACTAAGAAAGGAAGGAAATTGATTATTTGGGGGGAAAAAACCTTACAGTGCAACCATATAACCTATTCCAAAATTTACTCCAGATTTTAAGGTGAAATCATTTAACAAAAGCGAATAAAACAGAGGTTAATATTTAAACTGACCTCAAATTAAGCAAGGAGTTTTGAAGTGTAATGCAAGGAGTGCAATCACAGAGTGTAAGTCACATATGTGTCAAATGATTTTCAGCAAAAGTACTCAAATATTTTGGTACTGAGTTAAAGTCAAGTCTACCCAAAACCTCAGATTTTAACCTTATTTGGATATAGGGCCTTTGAAGATGCAATTAGTTATGTTAAAATGAGTTAACATGGAATAGAGTGGCTCCTAACTCCAGTATGATTGGTATCCTTATACAATGGGGAAAAAGGAAATCTTCAGTGGGTAAAAGGAAAACTTTTCAACAAACGGTAGTAGAAATATTGGATATACAAGTGGAAAAATAAATAAAACTTGATACTTACTTCATACTATAAACAAAAATTACTCAAATGGATCATGTTCTGTAATACATGTATAATAAACCATAGATGAAAACTGTAGTCACCATGGGTTTATAAAAGATTTCTAAAATAAGACACAGAAAGCACAGATTATTAAAAAAGAAATCAATCTGATTTCATCAAAATTTAAAACTTACACTCTTCAAAAAACATGTTACAAAATAAAGGGCAACCACACATTGGAGAGAAAATATTTGCAAAATATGTACGACAAAGGGACTTTATCTAAAATACATAAGGACTCTGAAAAATTCAATCATAGAACAAAAAAAATGGACAAATCATCTTAACAGACATTTCACCAAGGAAGATATAAGAACCAATAAAGCCATGAAAAGATGTTCAGCAACATTAGTTATTGGGGAAAAGCAAATCAAAATCACAATGAGATATCACCACACACTCACTAGAATCGCTAAAGTTTAAAAGGCTGCCCATAGCAAGTGGTGGTAGTAACTGGAACTCTCCCACATTGCTGGTGGGAATGTAAAATGTTACAGCCACTTTGGAAAACAGTTTGGCGGATTCTTACAACATTACACCTGCACCCACCATGTGACACCGTCATTCTGTACCAAGGGATTTACTTAAGAGAAATGAAAGTCTATGTTCACACAAAGACTTGAACAGGAATGTTCATAGCAGCTTTATTTGTAATAGCAACAAACAGGAAGCAATCCTCATGTACATCCATAGTTGAAAAAAACAAACTGTGGTCTAAGTAACCATATAATGAAATACTACTCAGCAATAAAAAATGCAATATTGATACAAACATAGAGCTATAGATGAATTTCAAATAATTATTCTGAGTCCAAGAAGCTGGGGGTAGGGGGAGGAAGGACATGTTTTATGACTCCATTTTTATAAGATTTGAGATAGTGCAAACCAAGATATAGTGATACAGGGCAGATCAGAGGTTAGTGGGAACAGGGAGAAGGAATCAAGAGAGGAATTGCAAGGGGCACAAGGAATGCCTAGGAATGATGGATATGTCGATCATCTTAACTGTGGTGATAGTATACCTTAAATATGTGCGGTTTCTTGTATGTTAATTATACTTCAGCAACCCTTTGGGAAAAAATTGAACTATAAAAAAAGGTAAAGGCAAAGAATAAGGGCGTAGTATTTTCAATAACAATGACATGTAATAGTTAATGTACCAAGCGTATAAAGTGGCCTTACAAATCAGTAAGAATAGATAAGTGAATTAAAAAGTCAAAAGTGTAGGGGCGCCTGGGTGGCACAGCGGTTAAGCGTCTGCCTTCGGCTCAGGGCGTGATCCATGTGTTGTGGGATCGAGCCCCACATCAGGCTCCTCTGCTATGAGCCTGCTTCTTCCTCTCCCACTCCCCCTGCTTGTGTTCCCTCTCTCACTGGCTGTCTCTATCTCTGTCAAATAAATAAATAAAATCTTTAAAAAAAAAAAAGTCAAAAGTGTAAATAAACCATTCATAACTGGAAAATATACAAATTTCCAATAATTATATTAATAACAAATAATATTTAAAACAATGATTTGCCTGCCAATTTTTTAAACTTAATGGTTAATGCCAATATTGATATACTGAGATGAGCATTCATATTCCACCAGTCAATGGAAATGTAACTGGAAAAACTTTTCAGAAAAGCCATTTGCCAATATCATTAAAGTCTTCCTATCTCCAGGTGTTGCAACCTGAAGTCATTTTAATTTTTCCCTCTATAATTTCCTGTGTACATTTTCAACAGCAGCCACACATTTTTTAATCAGAGAAAATATTCGTAAAATGGAAAATATTTGAATTAACTTCATTTCGCAAATGTACATACACAAAGAGTAGATTGTACCTTCCAGGTCTCCCTCCCTATTGACTGCTCATTCCTGTGGTCCTTGTCACCATGGGATCACTGTCACCATGGGATGTCTCCTCCACATGGCTCATAAAACGGACACCATGACGACAACCACAGTGTCTCAATATCATCTCCTAACCACATGGTTCCAACTTATTCCATAATATATGCATCAGTCTCCTTCTAACACCACTCAGATTCTTGCCAGGAGTCTCAAGTCTCTGAGGACAT
>NW_023211761.1:0-569 GCF_002007445.2 Ailuropoda melanoleuca
ATGAATGAACCTAGTTTTTCAGCACTTAGATAGCTGTTTTTCCAAAGTCATCTGATTAAATGATAGATTTAGGATTTCTTCTCCCCACACTGAAGACATGATACTGAGGATAACAGAACCACATCTCCATACTGCCCCACATGGACACCCACTGTCAGGGACAAATCAGACCCATCTCTTGCCCTCATTACTGGTCTCTCAGCAGGTCAGTCAAGGCCCTCTGGAGGCCCCTCCACCTGTGCAGTGGCCTTATTGCCCCAGATCTCCTCTGTGCACATCTGTCATCCAGATGCCGCTGTCCACCAGGCTTGTGACGGGGACATCCATCACTCTCATGTCTTTGCCAGAAATCACCCTCCTGTATCGGATGCACTGGGAGACTGCTCAAAGCATTCTTGAAGACTTAGCTCGATGTCTGCTCCCCTGGAAGCCCTTCCTGCCTGCCTTAGCCCATTAGCTACCACGTTGCCCCTCCCCCAAGGACAGCAATTGTCCTGTAATATGTTTACCTAATGTTTCTTCCTTATCCCAACACACAGTCCTCCGGTGTTCTTACCTGCTCTTCTTGC
>NW_023211762.1:0-569 GCF_002007445.2 Ailuropoda melanoleuca
TGTGTGTGTGTATGTGTGTGTAAATTTTTATGTGAGTGTGCATTTGTACATATTGGTATGAGAGAAAAAGGTGTGAAGGGGCTCAGCAGAGTGAGTTAGGGGCATATGCCAGTCTGAGAAAAGTAGGTTTATGCCACACTGCAGCTTTCAGCTAATCTGTGAGACTGCTGAGAAACCATCCTGTGATTCTCCTGTCACTTCAATAGGAGACATATGCCATATATCACCAAATATTACACCCCAAATGGAAAGACACTGTGAAACAATGGCTCACATAAGTATCTTAACTAACAGAGCAGTTCGTTTGAAAGAGTGTCAGTGATTTGAAATGAAAAGGAGTTCAATGTTGCATGAAGAAGGATACAAAATCTAGGGGAATGGAAAGCATCTTCTTATGCTGCTCTAAGTGACTATAGAACATCTAGTACCAGAAATGACATTTTAATCACATTCTTTTATTCAACAAATATTAAAAGCATGCTGCGAGCCAGGCACTGTGAATGCAGAGATGAATAATGTAGAGCTCTGCACTTGAAACTCTCTAGTAAAGGGTACAGAGTAAGGATCCA
>NW_023211763.1:0-569 GCF_002007445.2 Ailuropoda melanoleuca
ATTCACTGTTACTGGGGGGGGGGTGTGCTGTCCTGTGTAGTGTAGGGTGTTCGGCAGCCTCCCTGGCCCCTACCCACTAGATGAAATAGCTTCCTGCCTCTTTCCTCAGTTGTGATAACCAAAAATATCTTCAGATACTGCCAAATACCCCCGGGAGAAAACTGCCCCCCACTTGAGGAGCACACTTTAGGGAAAGAAGATCATTTCTCGAATATACTGATAAGTATAATCATCACAACTTTGAGAGTAGAAAAGAGGGCTCCTTAGTTCTGGGGGAAGGTGGGAGAGGATACCACAAGAAGTTTCACAGAATAAATGACATTTAATGCTATATTTTTGAAAAATATTTAGCAATAGGCCAAGCAGACAAGAAGATGGAGAGTTTCGGACGTAGGGAAGGAGACAGAATGAGAGAGACAAGATAGAATGAGTAGAAGAATGAACAGAGAAAGACCATTCTGGTAGAGATAAGAGGATGAACAAAGGCCTGAAGGAAGAGAGACCAGAGTGTTCAGGCCACGATGAATGGTTTGCATGGGAGAGAATCAGAAATAAGGCTGGGACCAGAC
>NW_023211765.1:0-569 GCF_002007445.2 Ailuropoda melanoleuca
ATGAACTTCCAAGAAAGATCCTCCAGCTTATTGAGCTAAGCACAAACCCTTCCCATGACGCCTTCTCTCCTCGGCCCCCAGAACCCCCTGGCATCTTCTCCTTAGTGCTTCCATAGCACCCAGAGTCCCTCAGCACGGAAGGATGGTTTATGCTCACTTGCTGTCCTGCTGGAACAGGAGCTGGGACTCTCTCTCATGGCTGAACCCCCAGTGGCTCAGCAATGGTGCTGAGGGGTGCATAGCAGGACCTCAACACAAGCCCATTAAATGCATGGAGGAAAGGGCAAACAGCTGGAGCTGCGAGGGATGTTTCTAGATCCGGGCTTCTCACAACACCATCCCTGGTTCTGCAGTGGCAGCAGCAGCTACCAACTAGCTAGCAATGCAACTTTTCAGGGTCCTACCCCAGACCTCCTGAGTGAGAAACTCTGAACCGGTGTCACCTTCCAGGGGACACCAATACACTCTGAAGACGGAGAACCATGCTCTAGACCAGCGTTTCTCAAAGAGATCACCCAAGGATCTATTAAAAAGCAGAGTCAGGGGTGCCTGGGTGGCTCAGTCAGTTA
>NW_023211766.1:0-1069 GCF_002007445.2 Ailuropoda melanoleuca
CCTTCAACAACCCAGGACACGCATTCCTCTGGAGTGGAGGGAGGAGCAATGGACTTCTGTAGAGTAGGAGACGAAAGGAAAGGAAATGTACTGGATCAAAAGAGTCAATACGAAGAAGCATAGTGGGGACATTAGTAGGACGAACCAGGGTTTTTGGCAGTTCCTAGAATCTTTGTGAATTATAGATTTGCCCTTTGTGTTGATTACAAACTCTGGCTCAGGAATGGAGATAGGCCATATTTAACCATGAGACAATAGGCTGGNCCATGAGACAATAGGCTGGTTTCTCTAAGTTTCCCAAAGGTGTCCAAATGACAAAAAGTGTGATCCAATATTTACTCTGTACTCTTAAATAGATATGTGAGAAATTGAGCTGGCATGTCTCTCAGAAGGTAGATTGATTGGACTCAGACCAGACGTCAGAGGGACATGGTAGAAACAGCACACACCGAGGGCTAGGAACATAAACAGCCATATCTCAGAGCTGCGGTCATATATCAGAGTCAAAGCAAATCCTGTTCAACCATCAGAGTGTTGGATCTCAGACAAGATAAAAAATATGAATTCCATGTTTATGCATGTGGAAAAGAAAAATGGGGATTTATATTTAAAGAAAAGATCACTTTAAAATCATAACTAATATGTGAATATTCATTTTTGTGTGCCTACTGAATTCCATCTGAGTACATCAGTTACCACTCTGTTAGACAGAGCNTACAGAGAGCAGGATAGAGAAGTGAATTATAATGTAACAACTGAATAGAGAAATCATGAAAGGTTGCCAGAGATTATTGAGTACGCCCAGCATGCAGTGGAGATAATGAGTTTGTGTTCCACCAGCAGAATGGTAAATACTTTGACTAATGAACACGTAGGTGTTTGGACTGTATGATGTGGTAAAAAAGACAAGAAGGCAAAGAAGTTGGCATTCATAAAATTGAATGAAATTATACAAGAATAAGGTCTTCTACAGGAAGTACAGCTATGAAAGGAAACCCTTAAATCAAGGGATTGTAGGTCTTGACAGAAATCAGTGGTAGAAGTACACTTTATAAGTATACTGAACTGT
>NW_023211767.1:0-569 GCF_002007445.2 Ailuropoda melanoleuca
ACTGCTGTCTCGGGAAACACACGGAAGATCAGAGGCAGCTGAAGAAATGAAATGCTGTTCACCTGCTTGCTGGTGTCAGGAGACATGCTAAGGGTGCCTCCAACCGTGCAACCCTCACTGCCGCCCGGTGAGGTCGGTGGAGTGAAGAAATGAAGAAACAGAGCCTTAGGGAAGGAAAGCTGCCCAAAGTCCCACAGGCAGTGTGCCAAAGAGAAGGGACTCTGACCCCAAAGGCTAGGCTGCAGGCAGCCGCCATACCCAAGCCACACTGCCTCCGTGAGCGAGCAACACCGGGCCTTGTTCCTGCCCTCTCCTCACTACGTTTCAGGGGAAGATGCAGAGTTCAGTTTCATGTTCACGTGCATAAAGCAGGGAACCATGACGGACTATATTAGGCGCTTACACCAAAGGGGTATGGCCCAGGATGGAAGGTCAGGGAAGCCTTCCCAGAGCAAGGACCTTGAGCTGAGAGCAGGAAAATGACTGTGGAGTTAACCTGGAGTTAAAAAAGAGACAAGAGACCCCAAACAGAGTCACTTGTGCCACGCCCATGCCCCCTAACCTAACTA
>NW_023211768.1:0-569 GCF_002007445.2 Ailuropoda melanoleuca
ATGGCAGGTTGGAGTTGAAGTAGGAATGATGTTCAAAGGGGTTAAATACAAAGAGATGTTATAGAATGTGCTGGACATTAAGGTTGGGAATGTGTGCACATGAATCTGGTTTGCACAAGGTAGGTTACTTTCCATTTGCTGCATCAATGAATGGGAATCTAGTTTTATAGTCTGACCATTTGGTGATCTCTCCTCATTCTGGTATTTTTGGTTGCTCTAATAAATTAACTACTTCCATTCACCCATCATCATCAACCTTCTTCTTTCCTTTCATGTTTTCTTGAAGGCTCTGCTACACACTGCATGCAAAGAATGAATCAGTCTCCAAGACTCATTGAAAGGATTGTACCAAGTAATCTTTCTAGAAATAGACTCATGGTTACAGACTTTGGAGTTTAAGTGAACATTACTCAGAAAATCTGCAGGCTGCCCAGAGGACTGAATTATGATTACCAGGAATCATTTTAGTCCAAAAGCAGAAGATTTCAAGAAAACATATCCAGGGGCGCCTGGGTGGCACAGCGGTTAAGTGTCTGCCTTCGGCTCAGAGCGTGATCCCGGCGTTATGG
>NW_023211769.1:0-569 GCF_002007445.2 Ailuropoda melanoleuca
GTACAAGGGATCATTGACTGGCATGGTGACACCAGTTAGCAGGCTAATGCAGTAATTGGAGCAAGTGGAGATAGTGGTTGGATTGTGAATAATTTTTTAAAAAGACTTCACTTATTTATTTGAGAGAGAGAGAGAGAGCGAGCACAAGTAGGGAGAGGGGCAGAGGGAGAGGCGGACTCCCCATCAGGCAGATGCAGAGTGGCCAGAGAGGGAGGGGGACAACCAAGGGAGAGTGGTGTCCCAATAGACAAGAAAAGAATGTTGTTCAAGAAGAAAGGGGTAATCTCCTCTGTCAATTGCTCCTGAGAGGTTGAGAAAGATAAAAACTGAGAAATAGGGCAACGAAATGTCCTGATTTGCCCACGACTCTCCCTGTGTTAGCACTGAAAGTCCTGTGTTTTAAGAAATTGTGTAATCCCAAGCAAACTGGCTTGGTTGGTCATCCTGCCAGTGAGAAATGGCTGTTGGGCTTATTGGTCGTGAATAATAAGGTAAGAAAAATTTGTGTGGGGGCGCCTGGGTGGCACAGCGGTTAAGCGTCTGCCTTCGGCTCAGGGCGTGATCCCGGC
>NW_023211770.1:0-569 GCF_002007445.2 Ailuropoda melanoleuca
AGACACATAGATCAATGGAACAGAATAGAGAGCCCAGATATGGACCCTCAATTCTATGGTCAACTAATCTTCAACAAAGCAGAAAAAATATCCAATGGAAAAAGGACGGTCTCTTCAATACATGGTGCTGGGAAAATTAGACAGCTATACACAGAAGAATGAAACTCGACCATTCTTTTACACCATACACAAAGATAAACTCTAAATAGATGAAAGTTCTTGATGTGAGACAGGAATCCCATGAAAATCATAGAGGAGAACATAGGCAGTAACCTCTTTGACATCGGCCACAGCAACCTCTTTCAAGACAAGTCCCCAAAGGCAAGGGAAACAAAAACAAAAGTGAACTTTTGGGACTTCATTAAGATAAAAAACTTCTGCACAGCAAAGCAGTCTTCAAAACAAAGAGGCAACCCACAGAATGGGAGAAGATATTTGCAAATGAAACTACAAATAAAAGGCTGGTATCCAAGATCTATAAAGAACTTCTTCTCAAATTCAACACCCAAAAAACAAATAATCCAGTCAAGAAATGGGCAGAAGACATGAACAGACACTTCTCCAAAGAA
>NW_023211771.1:0-482 GCF_002007445.2 Ailuropoda melanoleuca
CAGAGTATGCATCTCCCTTTCTCTCTCCCTCTGCCTCTCCTCTTCTCATGCTCATGTGCACAACATGCTCTGTCTCTCTCTCTCATATAAATAAATAAATGAATCTTTAAAAAAAACGCTAGAGTTTATTATCTAATAATAATAGCTGCTCTATTATCTAATAATAGTAGCTGCTCCCAAATCACTGGATTGTAACTAAGAAGTGAGAAATAACTCACCCTAGCCTAAGACAGAAGAAAAACATAAATCCATAAACTTCATTTTGTCAGTTTTTTTGAACTAAACAATTCATTACATGTTACAGCTACCAAAAAATGAATTAGATGATTTTTAATGCTACAAACTTAAAACACTTTATCTCACCATACCTTAAATAGTGAGCCCCTACAGTGCACATGAGGATATTTTTGGATGATTAATAACTAGAGAATAGGCAAACGTTAAATTATTAGAAGCCAAAATCAATCAACAGCAATCAGAAA
>NW_023211771.1:491-776 GCF_002007445.2 Ailuropoda melanoleuca
AACCAAATTCCTAAATCTTAATTCAAATTCTATACTATGATAGTGTTATACATCACTATACATTATCTGCTTGTATCCAGCTCTAATATATTGTAACGCCCACTGAGTGGATACAAAAAATTTAATAAGACTCACTGATTTCCTACGCTGAAATGAAATAACTGAAAAAGTTATTATTACTCAACTACAAAGGTCCCATCCTGGAAGGAATGGATCTACAATAGGCAATTGTGTTGATTTTATGACCCCACTCTCTGAAGTCAACTACACAGAGATCACAAGGCA
>NW_023211773.1:0-569 GCF_002007445.2 Ailuropoda melanoleuca
AGAGAAAAGTGGGTTTCAAAAGGACAGTCTCCAGGAAAAATAAGATGCACAGATGAAATATCTGATGTGTGTGACTAGAGAGAAAATGAAAGCATTCTGGAAAGTTTGTAGTAAGTACACAGAACAGAAACAAAATGGTTTTGCAATACATAAAGCATAATCATACTTCATTAATTGGAACTGACTGAGAGTGTTTTAGTGAGGTCAGTTATTTACAGCCATAAACATAAACACTGAATATTGATTTAATGAGAATGTACGAAGTAATGATATTTGCAATATAGAGGACAGATGGTGGGAGGGGTGTGTTCTCTGGCTCAAGCATAATCCACCATAGTAACAAATCAATAGCTAATATCTGAGTAGCTAAGTCCACAAATAGCAATATAAACATAGTATTTAGAAATATCAATATAAATACCTGAGCAAATATCTAAGAGAGTTGAACATTTTTGCTTCTGGCCAGTGGGACCCAGGTGAAAAAGGACAGCAATTAGTATCTTTTTTACTTTTAGCCATTCAGAAAAAGTTAACGTTTTTAAGCACATAATTTTTAAAAATATAAAAAT
>NW_023211774.1:0-569 GCF_002007445.2 Ailuropoda melanoleuca
TGCTGCTATGAACATTGGGGTGCATATGGCCCTTCTCTTCACTACGTCTGTATCTTTGGGGTAAATATGCAGTAGTGCAATTGCTGGATCATAGGGTAGCTCAATTTTTAACTTTTTAAGGGACCTCCACACTTTTTTCCAACAGCCCTCAGCCTTTGGACATGAACCCAAGGAAGGGTACAGGAGCCAGGGTACTCTCTAAGGCTGTTCCCTTTGTTACTCCAAGGGGAATGGATTCACCATTCTATTTGGGATTAATGAAATGATTTTATTCTCTTCAACCTTCTAATTTTCTCAAGCCTACAGAGACATTGGTGTTATCTCCCAATTTGGTAGCTAAGAAAATGGAGACTAAAAAAGTTAAGGGAATTCCCTAAGGGAGCACAGTCAGACAGTGGCAGTACAGGACCTCCAACTGAGCCAAGTCCCTTGTTCTTATCATGTCACTGTGCCAGAATAGTGAAGAGTTAATAAGGGACCCCCTCACAAAAGTGTGGGCTGTAGTGTTTCAGGCAGTCCGTGTCCCTCTCCAGTTAGCAGAAAATATAGAAATTAATTTTTCAGACAGG
>NW_023211775.1:0-569 GCF_002007445.2 Ailuropoda melanoleuca
AGTGACAGGATTAGGACAGGCCTTCCCCTAAATCCCATCAAAGGGAAATCTCCCAGAGACAGAGAGCCATCGCCCCCGTCCTGATCGCGCCTTCCCACCTTCGTGCGACTAACGCGCAGAGCCTGCCCCCGAGGAGAAGCCGGGCACCGTGGGATGATGCTAGATGCCAGGGCCGGAGTCCCCGGCTCAAAGGCCTACCTGGGCAGGCGGGTAAAGTGAGAGTGCAGTGGCTGGGCTTGGAAGACTCCCCGAAGCCCACGCTGTTGCCAGGCAACAGAGGAGGCGGAGAACAAGGAGCACCTGCTGACCCGCGCCCCTGGGGTTCGGCCCTTCTCCAGGCCAGCCCCCCGCTAGCGCCGGACAAGGTGGGTACAGTATTACTAAAGCTTCTGGTTTTCTAAGCGATGGCAGAATTGTGGATTTTTTTTTAAAGTGTGAGAACACTCAATGTTTAAACATTGGAACTAATTCAAACTTTTTTTTAAAAATTGGGGGTTGGGGGGAAGAAAAGAAAGATAAGATCCATAGGTTGCAGTAATTTTGGAACTTCTAGCCTCATAGGTTAGACA
>NW_023211776.1:0-569 GCF_002007445.2 Ailuropoda melanoleuca
AGGTGATATTGTGGTTTGATTTATATTTCTCTGATGATGAATGATGCTGAGCATTTTTTCATGTGTCTGTTGACCATCTGTATTTTAAAAAAATGTCTATTCAGGTCCAATGCTCATTTTTTCATTGGATGATGATGATTAGTGTTGAGTTTGATAAATTCTTTATCTATTTTGGATATTGACCCCTTACTGGATAGATCATTTGCAAATATCTTTTCCCATTAAGTGGGTTTCCTGTTTGTTTTGTTGATGGTTGCCTTCACTGTGCAGAAGCTTTTTATTTTGGTGTAGTTCCAATAGTTTAATTTTGCTTTTGTTTCCTTTGCTGAAGGAGACATATTTAGAAAAATGTTTCTGTGGCTGATGTCAAAGACTTTTTTTTAACTGATATTTTTAGGGGCACCTGGGTGGCTCAGTTATTAAGCATCTGCCTTTGGCTCAGAGCGTGATCCCAGCGGTCTGGGATCGAGCCCCACATCAGGCCCCTCAGCTGGGAGCCTGCTTCTTCCTCTCCCACTCCCCCTGCTTGTGCTCCCTCTCTCGCTGTCTGTCTCTCTCTCTGTCAAGTA
>NW_023211777.1:0-569 GCF_002007445.2 Ailuropoda melanoleuca
AAAGTAGGAAATTCTCCGTTTGAAACTGAGAGTGTGCAGTTTAGTTATATGGCTCTTGTTGGCATTTTGTCACTTAAAGCTTTATGAAAGCATGGAGGGGCCACTACTGTTCAACAAGATTAGCATAGAAAATATTGATTCCTTACATGAATGAACAAAACTGGATTTATACCCTGCCTTGTTACCCTGTGGTGGGACCTGAATTAGAGGAGAGAGTCTTGGAATCATGCAGTCTTGATTCTGTCATTCTTACGATCACCTGCTGGTTGCTATTTTCACATACTGGTAAAATAATTGGCATGTTGCTCAAAAAGCAAGTGCAGTTGGAATTTTCATATCATAAACTCAGATATTTTATTTTAATTAATTTTTATTTTTTAACTTGGGTATTTTAAAGTCAGTTATTTGGGTGGGACCCTGTATATATACACAGGGTCTTTAATTTAGGGCAACTTAACATCAAATAGAATGATCATATAGCTTACTTAGCTGGGCACTTTTGAGAATGAAAAGAGAACACTTAATAATTACACTGGGGCATGTATAGACTGGGAGTGTTCCTGGGACAA
>NW_023211778.1:0-399 GCF_002007445.2 Ailuropoda melanoleuca
GACCCTTTTCATTCATGCTCCCTTACTCCCGAGAGATGATGATCGTTGATATTTCCCTGGACTGTGTGGGGACTCAGAGAAGACTATGTGGCACTCCTGTCAGGCTTCCACGACCTCTTTCCCTCATGTTTCCCTATTCACGAAGGGTGATGATAGTGCTAAGACGGTCCCTGTTCGGTGTTGTTTCTGACGGATGTTTTTGGGCCTTTTCCTTCCATTGCCGCAAGCAGTTTTGACAGGATTTCCCCAGGGAGCAAACATTTCGTGGGAAGCGGGTTTTGGCCGAATTGTCTTTCTCAGTGCTGTGTTCGTCGTGTTTCACTCACGGTACCAAAGCACCTTGATTCCTGTTCCACCTTCCATAAGGCCGTCGTGACTTCAAGGGCTTTCCCCTCACAC
>NW_023211778.1:613-816 GCF_002007445.2 Ailuropoda melanoleuca
GTTGATATTTCCCTGGACTGTGTGGGGTCTCAGAGATCACTATGGGGCACTCTCGTCAGGCTTCCACGGCCACTTTCTCTCAGGTTTCCCTATTCACGAAGGGTGATGATAGTTCTAAGACGGTTCCTGTACGGTGTTGTATCTGACGGACGTGTTTTGGGCCTTTTCGTTCCATTGCCGCCAGCAGTTTTCACAGGATTTCC
>NW_023211779.1:0-569 GCF_002007445.2 Ailuropoda melanoleuca
GGCATGCTAGCCTTGGCAGGGGGCTCAGTGGGGAGAAGCTCTTTCTTTGCGGATTTATTTTGCTGTCTTGTTGAAGTGCCTGGGCCCTCTGATAACTAGGTCTATCTAAGCAGAATCCTATTAGAGGGCAGCGGGTTCTGATAGTCACGGAGCCCTGCTGGGAAGAGGGAAAGAAATCCCTCCCCTGAAAACCCCCCAAACCAGAACAAAAACGTCGCCTGGCTTTGTGGTCTCTGAGAGGGCCACCAGGTGGCGCCGTCCAGCCACCGAACTGCCGGCCTCGCTGTCAGCGCTGCTGGGGCCTCCCCCACTTTGTACCCACTTGGTTCCACTGCTGGCTGCTCCAGCTAGGCCCTGGGGGCCAAGGGAGGACAGAGTCCTCCCCCCAGGGTGCGTGGATGTAGGTTTGCTGGTGCGGTCCCCAACCCCAGCACGCTTGTGCCCGCCAGGGTGACAGCCCCAGAGCCGCTGGGCTCCACCCTGCTGATGGGGGCTTGGAGGTGGGCTGGTCTCCACCTGCTCCTACAAGGAAAACCCACGTCTGTTGGTTAGTCAGCTGGGGCTGGGGG
>NW_023211781.1:0-569 GCF_002007445.2 Ailuropoda melanoleuca
AAAATCTGGGATGCTGAATGTGGGGTTCAAACTCTTGACTTTTTAGGGAGAAGCTGGGGCTTGGGAGTTCCCTTTCAGTTGTATGGCACTGTGCTGAAGATGAGCTTTATGGCAAGCATATGTCTCAGCATTTCCCACCTGTCTTGATGTAGGTATTTCTCATTTGCCCATTATGGAGAAGTCACCCAGCTGGTGTCAGGATTTCTTTCAGAGCACCAGGTGTAGCACATTGGGTGTGCCTGTGGGAGGAGTGGAGTTCAGGAATCTCCTATCTTGCCACCTTGCTTGACCTCTTTTGGGTAAGTTTATCTCTCTGTGCTTCTGTTTACTCAGTATGTAAAATGGATCTAACCGTGGTACTTTCCTAATGGGCAGGTATGAAAGATAATACATGCAAATCTCTAAGCACACTGCCTGGCACACAGAAGACATTCAAGATATAATGGCTTCGATGATGATTATAGTGAAGGTGATGGTGATGAGGACAACTACTACAACTATTCTCATCCCATGTTCAGAATTGCCCAGAAAACATAAATTTGTTCAGAATTGCAGAGAAAACACACATT
>NW_023211782.1:0-1161 GCF_002007445.2 Ailuropoda melanoleuca
TTCTCAAAAAGATCTAAAACCTGCCCAGATTCTACCACACAGTCAGTTAAATTAGAAACCACAAGAAAGGGACCCTGGGTGGCTCAGTTGTTTAAGCATCTGCCTTCAGCTTATGTCATGATCCCAGGGTCCTGGGATCGAGTCCTGAATCAGGCTCCCTGCTCACTGGGGTGTCTGCTTCTCCCTCTGCCCCTCCCCCTGCTTGTGTGTGCTCCAGCTCTCAATATCTCTCTCTCTCTCTCTCGCACAAAAATAAATAAAAACATCTTCAAAAAAAAGAAAGGAAGGAAAGAAGAAAGGAACCAGAAGGAAGACAATGGCCAAAAATTCAAAATTCATAATAAATCTGATTAAGGTCTAACACAGATTTCACTTTGCATTATCTATACACAGAAATTTTGCCAAATATGAGATATCACACTTTATTAAAGTTGAAAGGATAAAATTTTCTTCAAGTTCTTCATAAAAATCAGCTGTAAGTCATTCAGAAGAGTCTAAGCATTTGTAGTACATGACCTTGTTTTCTTAGTTTGCACTTAAAATAATTTCTACCCTATTTTATAATACAGACTATCTGCCCTCCCTTAGCCCCACTACTGCAGTTGTGTTTTTGTAATAATCTCATAATCTCTCTCAACTCTTCAATCTTTACATTCATCTTGCCCTTCTTAAATGAATTCTTCCCTCCACCCTCTCCCTCATCTTCACTCCATCTAGCTGTTCTTTCCAGTTGCTTTTTAATACTTTACTTCCATAATGGCATACCTAAGAATTGTTTACTCCCACCAACCTTTATAAATCTCAAACTGGTACTTATCTCCCTGTTGTTATTACACTGTGTTCTCTTGTGATCTTGAGGACTTCCATTTCTTCCTAAGATTCTTTTCATTATAAGGATCAAAAGGATGTATGTGAAAAAAACATCGGGGAAAAAACTAATAATAAACCTTGTAGGGCAATGATTCATGAATGAAAAACACACTCAGACAACAGAAAGCCATAAGCAAATATATTGACAATGGAGACAGAAGGAGAAGGACTGAAAGAATAGACTCTAAAGAAATGTTTCTGCAAGGAAAAATTAGGGTAAGGATAAGTCATTAAAAAAAAAAAAGAGTTGGGGGGAGAAGAAGCAAAAAGGAAAACAATAAGACATGACCG
>NW_023211783.1:0-569 GCF_002007445.2 Ailuropoda melanoleuca
AATTTTAGATATCCTTTAATGTTTCATCACTATTTTTCTGTAGTTTCTCTGAGCTATTTCATAAATTTTTGTCCATTTAAAATACTTTGTAGCATATTAAATTTTGATTTAGTTAATAAGTATTCAGAACTCTTCCTGTTATTATAAAAGATAATTATTGTCTGTTTAAAGTTGAAATAGCTAGTTTAAAGTTAGAAATTGCAAACTTATTTATGAACGACAAACATTCAGAAATGCATGCAAATCTTATAGTTACTACGTTTCTATTATCTTTTGTGCCAATATTTATAAATTAATAAGAGCTGTTTTTGCATGATCACTGGATATTTGATTGGAGGGAAAGTCATTCCCAGGGAAGCTTATGAAAATACTGTTCCTTCATAGAAAATAGCTGCTATCTTCAAAGGCTACATAACTTATATTGTCTTTAATCCTCATGGCTACCCAACCAGGCAAGTATTTTTTTAGTGCCATTTTGTAGTAGACTCAGAGAGGTCATCCTATAGTAATTATCTGTGCTAGGATTTGAACTGAGATCTTCCAGATGTGTAAACATACGAGTTTTCTAC
>NW_023211784.1:0-569 GCF_002007445.2 Ailuropoda melanoleuca
CCCCCCCTTTTTTTTCCACAGCTGCACAAGTGTACTTCGGCTTCGGACCAAAAAAAACAATGTGATAACTATTTTTCCTCTTCTCTGGAATCCTCAGTTTCCATTCTCATGAATTATAATTTATTTGAAGTAATGAAATATAAATGTATCTTTAAAATCAGATGTTAATTTTTTTTCTCACTTTTAAAAACACTTTTTGTCTGTTTCCTTATGAGTTATCAGTCAGTTACATCCTGTGGGAATAAGGCACACATGGCTGATTTCTTCAGGGATTATATCTGAAATAAAGGCATGCTGCCTCACAAACTTGCCCCTGAACTGGTAACAGATATAGTCAATGACTTGGTCAAAATCAAAAAAATTCTCAGGAACATCATATAAAGTACTTGAAAGGCAGTTTTCCTTAAGTTGAAATGATGACTCTATGAAAACCCTTTAACTGGCTCACACATTCTGTTCAAAACATAGGGTCTTACAGGTTTGATATTTCATAATTTTTATTTTTTTAATTGAAACAAGTCAAGATATTGAAATAAATAACATTTGAGAAACCTAACAGTGCAAATAAA
>NW_023211785.1:0-569 GCF_002007445.2 Ailuropoda melanoleuca
CCCGCCTCACTTCCCCTTTGTCCTTCTGCTCAAACGCCGTGGATTTCATTTTCTATTTCTGCACCTCGAATCACCACAAGCAGCAGCTTGTAACAATTCTCACTGAGTCTCTCTCTGTTCCATACATCGGAAGCCCCTGCACATCTCGGCCAGTCTCTCAGCTCAGTGTCACAGGGTCATAACCTGGGTCTGTCATGTGGAGTGTGTTCTTAATTGGGTCTAGGGGTCTTTTCCAGGCTCAGATTGTTGGTAGAATTCAGTTCACCGTATTGTGGAGCTCATAGCAGCTTGTCTCGCCAAGGCCTGCAAGAAAATGTCTGTACTGCTTTGACTGTCTCTGGCTTCAGGAAATGCCCCGTATCATCCTTCTTAAGGATTCACCTGATTAGGTCAGGCCCACCCAGAATAATACCATGAAATTAATCCGGTCAACTGACCAGTAACCTAATCATGTGAGTCATATGCCATCATATTCACGAGCTCCACCTACACTCAAGGAGAGAGGACTATACAGTCTGTGCGCACCAGGAGGCAGGATCACGACCTGAGCCAAAGGCCGATGCTTCACC
>NW_023211786.1:0-569 GCF_002007445.2 Ailuropoda melanoleuca
CGGTCACAGTGCTGGTGGCAAGGACCCGCAAGGGCTGCTTGCTTGCCTGTTGAGAGCTCTGGGCTGTGGCTGGTTCCTGCCCTGCGGGATTCCCTAAATGAGTGAATGAGAGAATGAAGGAAGGAAGGAGGCTGCACCTGCCTCCGCTCTCAGCTGACATCTCCTAAGATATTTAGCTCACGCATGGGTGATGTGCGTGGCCGCGGGCTGCGGTGGGAGCGGTGTGCTGGAGCGGCCTGTCCCTGCAGCGCGGGTCCGAGGGTGTTCCCCTCTCCATTTCAAGTGCTCCGGTGCCTGAATTATGGGAGAAGGAGCAGACGTGAGGAGCTGCCAGCAGGCCGGACTTCTGGGATGGAGGCCAAAGTCCCAAGTGACAAAGGTGAGCTTGCATCCTGCCCCAAAGATTGCCCTACCGGTCCAAATGCTGGCATCAGATTGCCCTCCCCCGACTGCAGCCTTGCTCCCCACTTCTCCCCATTCTCCAGCCAGAGGTCACGTCGGAGGCTCCAGGCAGACCCTCCTTTCCCACGTGCACACTTCTGCTTATGAGAAACCCCCGTCTCCCCAAC
>NW_023211787.1:0-569 GCF_002007445.2 Ailuropoda melanoleuca
CCTCTGAGAGTGAGAATCTTAAGCAGGATACATGCTGAGCCCCAACAGGGGGCTCGATCTCATGATCCTGATATCATGACCCAAGCTGAAATCAAGAGTCAGGCGCTTAACCAACTGAGACACCCAGGTGCCCCCGTTCATTATATATTTTGAATGGTCAAATGAGTAGCAAACATATCATAATAAAATAATAATAAAAAAAGTAAGTAGCAAATATCATGATGTTATCATAGCTTATGGAAATTATATATAGACCCAAACTTTATTTTGTATTATTAAAATGATAATAAAAATTATTCTTTTATTATCAGGAAAATGTTATTTTATTGTATTTAGAAGTAAATTATGAATTAAATCAAAGATATCTGAGAAGGCTAAGGCTGGGTGATCAGGTATCAGTATAGTTGAACAACCGAGGAGGTCAGCTTTGAGTGCAAAATTAGTTTTTGCATGTAGGTTTTCCAGCTGGCGGTGGCAACATGGGGGAATTTGGCAGCGTTTGGAAACCCCAAATGGACAGACAAGAGAGAAGAGACCATCAATCAAATAACTGTCTCCTCAATATCAGG
>NW_023211788.1:0-569 GCF_002007445.2 Ailuropoda melanoleuca
CTATCTCTCTGTCGGATAAATAAAATCTTAAAAAAAATAAATTCCTGCTTTTATGTTTTAAATTCACCAATGAAGAATGAGCCCATAAAACCATAGGCCCCGCCCCTTGGCCCCAATAATGCAGAACCCCCAGCTTGTGCATGCTCTCCCTTCATCTGCAACCCCCCTGTGCAGCCGCGGGTATGCTATGTAATTGCCAGGTCTTGTAAGTCAGCAACCTCTATTTTGTAATAGTTTCCTGATGGTCGTTGCTGAAGGGCATCTTGCGAGCATAATAAGAATCACAGGGGCTGGTCCAACCACCACAATTGTTATTAATAGGCTGAGAACAGCACTTTTAGCCTTTAATTTTATAGATGCTTAAATATATACAAAGAACATGAAATTTTTTTAAAAATATAAAACCAATGTAAATTTGCAGTGGTTTTCAGTTCGTTCTTAGTAGAAACAAACCAGTGGCTCAGGTAATTTCTCCAAAACAAGGTTCATAGGTCTACAAAGATGACTGACAGATGGCTTTCCTGAAGTCTTACGTCTCTGCCCCACCCCCCGACTGATACTTGAGTGCG
>NW_023211789.1:0-1854 GCF_002007445.2 Ailuropoda melanoleuca
TATGTGGGGAATATGTGAAAGATGAATACATAAAAGATTAAGTGAACATCTTATAAACAATTAGTCAAATATTATTGAGTTACCATATTCAAATGCAAAAGAGATACATAAGGAACAGAATACATAAGCCTATTATGGGGATTAATTTCATACTCAAAGTTGTTTGGTGAGGATATGATGACTCTAAGCTGGAAAAGTTCTTTAAAGTCTAGAAAAACCATCTGGTTGCCTTGGAGATGGAAGGACATTTGAGAAGATGACTCTGTGGGAGATGGTTTGTTACACATTCTTCAGGTTTGCAAAAATGCAGAACTAATCATTCTCTTGCTTCTCATGCACAAAGACAGGAGAATTTTCCATGTATGTGTTCCTATCCTAAATAATTNAGGAGGAGAATTTTCCATGTGTGTGTCCCTATCCTAAATAATTCTGGCCATAATATGGTTGATTCTTTTGAGACTATTTTAGAGTGAGCCATATTCACTAGTGTGTCCTTAGTGACTAGCAAAGTTGGTGGCACATGGTAGACTATCAGTTATTATTGACAAATAAATACTTATGGAAAGGAATTACTTCAGAATAAAGTGAAAGAGTTGTTTTGTAGTTGAACAAATTAAACTGATAAGAAAGTGATAAGGGCGGGTTAAGGCTGAAGAAATTCTTGAGAAAAAGACAAGGTGAATTGGGTCCTTTGCTTTAATCATAGCCGGATAGCATCCCAAACTACATACCCATTGATTGATTATGTATTGTTCATTCAACAAATACTTAAAGAGCATTTTTTTATGTGCTGGACACTTAGCTTGTCATTCAGTAAATTTTTCCCGAATTTGAATTTTAAGCAGGTCAGGTCAGGTTTTTGAAGCTCTGGATTCTGATCTAGACAGTGTGAAATGATTTTGGTAAATCATGGAATTTCATCCTCAATCTGTTTCGCCTGCTACAAAAAAATTATCCTGAAAACAGAAAATATTAAAATATAATATTTTTCTTGTACAAAATATTAGGATGATTCAGAATAAACCCTAAGGAAATACTTTCCCATACATACACATACACACACATGCATGCACATTATCATTTTAATAGTGAATTAATAATTTTCATAATAATGATATTAATAAATCATATAATTTGAAATAATTATTTGCAATAAGGCACCTATCATTTCAAAATGAATTGAAACATAGAACTTTACATGCAAAATTTTTTTTGAAGAATACTCTCTTAGAACATCTTCCCCAGAAACAAACTTCAGGTTCAGTCTGATCCCAAGGGAAGCACTAGAGCACAGATTCTACTGCAGAGCTGGTCTCACCTTGAGGCAAGAAGGCCAGCTTTTCTGCCCCTTCATTTCCCTGGCCTTGTATTTTGGGAGGAAGGTGGTATAGTATTTATGACATAAATGGAGGTGGGTGGGGTGGAAGGTGAAATCTGTCCATACAAGGCATCTCCTATTGTCTGAAGGCACTGATAGTATCCACTTAAAAATACGTAGTGAAATTTAACCTCCTTTGGACTCAAAAGAGCAAAGCAGATCTCAGCATTTTCGTACAGTTCTGAACTATCCTGAGGGCAAGTCTGTCAACATCATCAGTGTTGCTGCTGTGTCTTAATCCAAATGAGTGAAATGTATAGAAGGTAGTTCTCTTGTCATAAACAGGATTTTCTTTTCAAGAAAAAAGTCCATTCAAAGCAAAGAATCTGAGAAAAGAGTTCAGAGAACATGCAGTTGAATCTCATGAAATTCAAAGAAATAATCAGAGTGTTTTAGATTCTTTCAAAGATTAACAAGGTCTGTGTAAATATAATATGTTATTAATTACAATTGATTGAAAAATGATTATTAGATAA
>NW_023211790.1:0-569 GCF_002007445.2 Ailuropoda melanoleuca
CGCGGCAGAAAACCAGCAATTCCTACAAATTTTGATTGACGTCAGGTATATCCGAAGGACAGCACCTAGCTGACATGGACTGCTCTTGGCTTGGTTGGGGCTTGGGTTGGAGACCACCAGGAATGTCTGGAGCTGTAGACTAAACTGGGAGTCAACTCCCCACCAAAGAAGGCAAGGGCAAACTGCTTCTCTGTGTTTCCAGAAAAAGGAGATGGACACGTCCCATGTTCTCAAGAGTTGAGCTCGACTTAAGCGGGCATCAGGTTTCCACCTTTGCTTTGGTGTTTACTGGTGGTACCCATTTTGGGATGGTGTAGGACCTGGTGGTGGGCCTGGGCTAGGTAGTAAGAGCCTTGAGTCTGCTTTGCTCTTGTAATAAAAGATCCGTTGTGTTGTTTTGAGAAGGTGAGCTTGATATCCCAAACCGTCCCCTGCGGGCCAGGTGTCAAGCGTGGTGTGCATGGAACTGACCAGAAATGCTTCAGTTAGCAGTGGGGATCCAGAGATGAAAGTGGGTAAGCTCTGCCAAACAGAATGGGGTTGAATATAAGGAGGGAAGTCCAGCCAAA
>NW_023211791.1:0-569 GCF_002007445.2 Ailuropoda melanoleuca
GTAGGACTTTTCCTCTCAGTTGTTCTTTTAACCCCACAACAATCTTTTTGTATATTTCTAGTCAGTTCTGACTCTATTTCCTCACAGTAGCTACACTAAATCTTCAACAATTTGCTTGATGACTCTATTAATTTTCTCAACACAAAAAATAAAGTCCATCACATATAAGCTACTTTAAATTTCCATTGCACTATATGTAAATGCCCACATCTGCATCTCTACCAAAGACTTATATCTGTATCCACAGCTGTGTTCATCCTTTCCCTATTCCCTCTTATCCCAGAAAAAAATAAGTGCTTCTAAACAAAGCTGTGTCATTAATTTTACCTTTTTTAAACCTGTATCCGCCTCTCTTTCTTCATTGTCCCTTCCTCATCATATTTTCATGACTCTCCCATATTTTAAAAATGCTCACCAAATTTGCATTCTCCCCTAAAACAACCCTTCTTCATTCCCTTACTTTTGTGGAAACTCATAAAATGAGGATATAAGCTATTTTTTACATCTTCCATTCATTCTTTAGCTCTCTATATTCCACCTAATTACTCCCATTACTACTCTTATCTTTG
>NW_023211793.1:0-575 GCF_002007445.2 Ailuropoda melanoleuca
AGTGTCTTGATCTAAGTAAGGGAAGGGAGTGTAGAATCATTTTAACAGTCTCGTCTGGAGTTAATCATGATCGGTGTGGGGTTCTGGGCAGAAATCCCATCGCAGATATTTTGGGAATATTTTCCTCTAGAGAAGAGACTGGTGCCCCTAGGTGGCTCTTTGAAAATGGTCCTGATAGTTTGGGTATTAGCAACTGTGGTAAAAATAATCTGCTTGTCCTGTCTCCTTTTTTCCCTGAGCTTCTTGCTGTTGTNTCTTGCTGTTGTGTACTGAGTCCTTTACCTGCCTTGGCTCTCCTTCCTGGTTGTGGTTGTATGTAGGTAAAGTCTCTCACCTAATAAGCATGATGATCTGGGGGCTGTATCTTTAATTCAGATTCCCAAGTTTCACTCTCACCCTTAATCAAGGTCACCAAGGCATAAATTTTTATTTTTTAAAATTCAGATACCCAAGTTTCACTCTCACCCTTAATCAGGGTCACCAAGGCATAAATTTTTATTTTTAAAAATTTTTGATTTTATTTTTTTAAAAAGATTTTATTTATTTATTTGACAGAGGGTGAGAGAGAGAGAGAG
>NW_023211794.1:0-569 GCF_002007445.2 Ailuropoda melanoleuca
CTGCTTGTGTTCTCTCTCTCGCTGGCTGTCTCTCTGTCACATAAATAAATAAAATCTTAAAAAAAAAAAAAGTCTATAGGGTACCTTCCCCTTAATTTTGCTATTAACCTAAAACTGTTCTTTAAAAAAAAGGCTGCATGTTTAAAAAGTCTTTAGGGAATAGCTTCAGGTGCAGCTCAATGCAGGGGCTTCCCAGTGAGAAGTTGTCACCTGAGCCCCTCTTGAGGATCCAAGATGGCCCTGTCCTTCAGCCCCTTTAGTTGTGGCCAGAAAGTGACCATCGTCCCCAGCGTCACTCACTGACCCAGGCAGACCCAGCATGTTGGTTTCCCAGAAACCCCAGCAAATGCAGTTATTGCCAACTCTGATGGGTAAGGTGCCCGCAGCTGATCCGATCCCTGTGGCCAGGGGGAGGGATATGCTGACCCAACCAGGGCCTCCCAAGGCAGGGAAGGGTGGACACTAACAGGACGGGGGGGCTGTGCTACCGTCCACCACGGAGCTCAGCCCTGTGCGTGGCCAGGACACAGACACCAAGCGGCGGGGCATGTCTGAAACACAGACGGCCG
>NW_023211795.1:0-569 GCF_002007445.2 Ailuropoda melanoleuca
CTGGCCATCTTTGCTCTTCCCCGGCTCAGAGACACATCTCCCGGATCTCTGCCTTCATCTGCACCTGACCTTCCCCTCTGTGTGCATGTCTGCGTCCACATCTCCCCTTTCTGTAAGGACACCAGTCCTGCCAGGTTAGGGCCCCCCAGAATGACCTCAACTTGACTGTATCTGAAAGACCCTGTCTCCAAATAAGGTCACATTCTGACATAAGTGAGGTTAGGACTCCAGTAAATCCTTTGCATGGGATATAATTCAACCCATAGAACAGCCAAACTTCAACACGGGATCCCTCCTTACTCCGTTCCCTCTGCCCTCCCCCAGCTGACCCCACAGCCTGTGGCCCTCTGGCACCTGCACTGCCCTCACCGAGGACTAAATGACCTTGTGGTTGCCCAGCCTAGTGGAACTTTCCTGACCCTAACACGTGGAGCTTACTGTCGCACTGTGGACCACCTTCTCCTTCCTCTTTTGGCCTCTCCAGTTCCACGGGGATTCCATGTGTCCGACTGGAACCTTCTCAGCCTCCTCTAGCTCTTCTCCTCCTCTTCCTCCCCCTCTCCCCCCTC
>NW_023211796.1:0-569 GCF_002007445.2 Ailuropoda melanoleuca
ACTACAGAGTACTTACCCAAAGAATACGAAAACACTTATTTGAAGGGATATTTGCACCCCTATGTTTATTGCAGCATTATTTACAATGACCAAACTCTGAAGCAGCCCAAGTGTCCATTAGTAGATGAATGGATAGAGAAGATTAGTATATATACACAGTGGAATAGTATTCAGCCATAAAAAGAATGAAGTCTTACCATTTGCAACAGCATGGATGAATCTAGAGTAGAAAGCTAAAAGCGAAATAAACCAGGCAGAGAAAGACAAATGCTATATGATTTCACTCACATGTGGAATTTAAGAAACAAAACAAATAAACAAAGGGGGGAAATGGGGACAAACCAAACAACAGACTCTTAACTATAGAAAACAACAGATGGGTAGGGAGATGGGTGAAACAGGCTAAGGGAATTAAAAGTACACTTATCTAGATGAGCGCTGAGAAATATATGGAACTGTTCAATCTCTATATTGTATACCTGAAGCTAATATAACACTGTATGTTAACAACACTGGAAATAAAATTTTAAAAAATGTTGAGTTGAAGGAATAGAAAAAAAAAAAAAAAA
>NW_023211797.1:0-569 GCF_002007445.2 Ailuropoda melanoleuca
TAGAAACAGTCAATGTGGACCACATACGTAAGAGCAAGTTTTGTTCCATGAAACTTTAGTTTTTGTTTTATATATGTCTATATGCCTATTTTGGGCCATGGTGTAAAATGTATTTCTTATTGTGTATTTTTATCCAAAACATTTGGAAACCATTGTTGTAGGTCCTACACTGTGTCCTACCCTATCTGAGAACCCTTTCTGGGTTATGCCAGTCCTTAACGGTTTCCAGTTCTTTTTCCATCACCATTTCTTTGTGCCGTTTACATGTGGCTTCTCTCCTGCTTTCTTGTGTCATTAATTTCTCATGTGCGCATGTCTTTTCTGCTTAACTGAATTGACACTTCTTCAAAGATGTCTATGTCCGGCTTCTTTGTACCCTTCGTGGTTTCTCATGTGGTGCCGAGCACATGATAGCCAGTGGACAAATGGAGATGGCTTATGTGCTCAGCAAAAGCAAGCCGGATCTCAGCTCACATCCCTTTTCAGGGACGCATTTCTTCTTCTTTTTTAAACAAGAAGTTTATTTAAACAACAAGATGCTTGATTTGAAGGGGAAATAGTTTCTTTTA
>NW_023211798.1:0-569 GCF_002007445.2 Ailuropoda melanoleuca
TAAATTTTAATTTTTGCTTCATCATTATAAGAATACAAAAATGGGAATAATAGTAGTACTCGCCTCATGAGATCGCTGAAGGATAACAGAGATAAAGCACGTGAGCAATCAATGTTGTCAGCTACTATCATTATTACCTTGACATTCATTTTTAATTTCTGAAACCTGTTCTTCCTTTTAAATATGGTATCTATGTACTCTTCAGTGACACCCACATTTGCACAGTTCACATAGCAGTTATGTGTCAGACAATTACGACATCCCCTCCTCCACCTCCTCAATTATGTAAAGTGATTTGGGCTTGCTTAAATGTTTGTAAAGAAAATAATTAGGTACAAATAGGATAGCTACACATTCTAGTTAGCCCAGGACATTCCTGCTTTATCCCTATGGACCTGGCATAATAATTAATAGTGTCTCTTTTCACTGTTAAAAGTGTTCTGGTTTGGATGGTAAATTATATAGTCACTGTATATATAACAGAAGTTAAACGTTACTCTAGCAAACAGGTAAATCTTACAAAGTTTCAATGCTTAACAATTTAAGCGTACACCCAAAAGCTATATAGC
>NW_023211799.1:0-569 GCF_002007445.2 Ailuropoda melanoleuca
TCCCTTCCCCTTGGTTGGTTAGGCTCTAATAAAACCCCAGCAGGTTAAGTTCAGGTAAAATAGTTTCTCCAAAGGACAGCCTTATTAAGAAGAACAGAACCTTCTGGAATATTTCAACATGGTTTCTATCCCCTTCCACAGCTGGACTCTTGAGGGGATTTTTCTCCAATATTCCTGATAGAGCTCCTGGAGGTAAGACTCACAAAAGTGTGGGACCCTCCTATGACTGGGTCCCCTAGAGTTTTTAACTTTCAGATTGTCCACATTGAACCTTCAGCAATTCATCAAGCACAGCTCAGGTTTTCCTTCCTGGCACTGGTTCCCATGGAGGTGTCTGCTTGTGGGTTTCTGTTCTGGTAAGTTGTGATTTTCTCTGTTCACCCGTGTGTTCCTCCAATTTTGGGGGCAGTTTGCCCTGTGACCTCACTTCTCTGCCAGATTGAAGAGAGTTGTTGATTTTTCAGTTTGTTCAGCTTTTTACTTGCAGTTGGGATGCAGTAGGTGACGTTTAAGCTCTTTACATGTTGGACTGGAAACTGAGAGTCCTGAATCGCTCTTTTTTTTTTTTT
>NW_023211800.1:0-569 GCF_002007445.2 Ailuropoda melanoleuca
TCCGTCATACCCTATTTGTCTTCCTCTATTTCACTTTTTTATTTCATTTGCTGTAATGCCTTCTAGGTCCATCCATGTTGTCACAAATGGCAAGATTTAATTCTCTTTTTATTGTTGAGTACTATTCCATTGTAAATATACAGTATGTCTTCTTTATCCGTTCATCTATCAATAGACACTTCAGTTGTTGCCTTACCTTGGCTATTATAAGTAATAATACAATGAACATAGAGGTGCAAATAACTTTGCAAAGTAGTGTTTTCATTTACTCTGGGTACATATTCGGAAGTAGAATTTCTGGATCATGTGGTAGTTCTATTATTAGTTTTTAGAGGGACATCTATACTGCTTTCCATAGTGGCTACACTCATTTACATTCCTACAGAAGGTACAAGAGAGTTCCCTTTTCTCCATATTCTTACCAACATTTAGTATTTCTTGCCTTTTTCATAATAGCCATTCTGAAGGTGTGAGATGACATTTCTTTGTGGTTCTGATTTGCATTTCCCTGGTGATCAGTGATGTTGAGCATCTTTTCATGTGCCTTTTGGCCATCTGTATGTTTTCTT
>NW_023211801.1:0-402 GCF_002007445.2 Ailuropoda melanoleuca
TGTATGTTCCAGTTCTTTGAAAAATGTCATTGGTATTTTGATCGGGATGGCATTGAAAGTGTAGATTGCTCCAGGTAGCATAGACATTTTAACTATGTTAATTCTTCTGATTCGTGAGCATGAAATATTTTTCCATTTTTTTGCGCCTTCTTCAATGTCTTTCAAGAGTGATTTGTAGTTTCTAGAATATAGATACTTTACGTCTCTGGTTAAGTTNGAGTTAACGTATGATTTTTGGTGCTATTGTAAATGGAATGGATTCCCTAATTTCTCTTTCTTCAATCTCACTGTTCTTGTATAGAGATGCAACTGATTTCTGAGCATTAATTTTGTATCCCGCCACATTACTGAATTGCTCTATAACTTCTAGTAGTTTGGGGGTGGAGTCTTTTGGGTTTTCCA
>NW_023211801.1:504-609 GCF_002007445.2 Ailuropoda melanoleuca
CCCCTTTTTTGTTGTCTGATTGCTATTGCAAGGACTTCTAGTACTATGTTGAATAATAGTGGCGAGAGTGGGCATCCTTGTCGTGTTCCTGATCTTAAGGGAAAG
>NW_023211801.1:762-884 GCF_002007445.2 Ailuropoda melanoleuca
TTTTTTCTGCATATATTGAGAGGACCATATGGTTCTTGACTCTTTTCTTGATGATATGATGTATCACACTGATTGATTTGCGAATGTTGAACCACGCTTGCATCCCAGGTATGAATCCCACT
>NW_023211802.1:0-569 GCF_002007445.2 Ailuropoda melanoleuca
TTCTATTACTAGAGATTAGTTTTGCACATTCTAGAAGTACATATAAATGAAATTATATGTGCTCATTCTTGCTTTTGACTCCAAAGAATATAATTAAGGTCCACCCCCTGCTGGGCAGTACTCTATTATATGACTATACCGCAGTCTGTTTATCCATTCTCCTGTTGATGTACAGTTGAGATGTTTGGTTAATAATGAATAAACCTGCTATAACCATTTGGTATAAGCCTTTTATAGGCATTAATTTTCATTTCCTTTGGATAAATACCTAAAAGTAGAATTGCTCGGTTATAGGGGGAGATATATGTTTAACTAAGTTTTAGATTGGCCAAAGTGTCTATCAAAGTGCTGGGTGAAATTTCCCACAGACTTCTTACCATATTTTGAGAACGGAGGTAACTGACTGCCTTTGTTCTTTTTTAAAATATTTTATTTATTTATTTGAGATAGCTGAGCGAGCATGAGTAGGGGAAGAGGTATAGGGAGAGGGAGAAGCAAACTCCCCACTGAGAGGAAGCCTGATGCTGGGCTCGATCCCAGGACTGAGATCATGACTTGAGGTGAAGGCA
>NW_023211803.1:0-569 GCF_002007445.2 Ailuropoda melanoleuca
TTTCTTATTACATTCTGGTGTCAAAGGCAGCCAGAGGTAAAGGTATTTTATGTGGCTTTTCATTCCAAAAAAGATAATGAATTCTGCACTGTTTGATTAAATTAATCTTGTTAATCTTTGATAAGGTATAGAAAAAGGTGGAAAATTCCCTTTTTGGTTAAGTTTTTGCATGTGCCCACCATTTTCCAAGACAATTTAAAGAAAAGGTGACTGATGCAAATATTAATTGGATATTTTACTATGTGCATCTAGCTAATCAAAACCTTTCCAATTCTGACTAAGGAGGACATGGTCAGTTCCTAAGTTTTTGCAGAGTACAAAATGAGATAAGGAAAGCCAAGATGTTGCAATGAAGAAGAACAATGGAAGTAGGGAAAAAAAAGCTTAAAAGAGACAGATCAACAATGCCTTGAAGTGAGGCATCTCTGATATCTGTGTTACCCACACCCATGCCTCCAAACCTGCAGGGACTCCAAAGAAGACCACAGAGACCCTTTTGAAAAGGCCAATGGAATTGTACATGAGTACTTGTTATATCATTACTTACTGACCTACTTGGCTTTTGTTAC
>NW_023211804.1:0-714 GCF_002007445.2 Ailuropoda melanoleuca
GATGCCTCTAGCTTTGGTTTTCTTTTTCAACATTCGCTTGGCGATTTTAGGGTCTTTTCTGGTCCCATACAGGAAGGTTTGTTCCAGCACTTTGAAAAATGCCACCGGTATTTTGATCAGGATGGCATTGAATGTATAGATTGCACTAGGTAATACAGACATTTTAACAGTGTTTATTCTTCCAATACATGAGCATGGAATATTTTTCCATCTTTTTGTGTCATCTTCAATGTCTTTCATCAGTGTTCTGTAGTTTCTAGAGTGTAGATCATTTACCACTCTGGTTAAGTTTATTCCGAGATATCTTATGGGTTTTGGTGCTATTGTAAACGGAATCAATTCCCTAATTTCTCTTTCTTCAGTCTCATTGTTAGTGTATAGAAATGCAACTGATTTCTGAGCATTGATTTTGTATCCTGCCACATAACTGAATTGCTGTATGAGTTCTAGTAATTTGGGGGTGGAGTCTTTTGGGTTTTCCACAAAAGGGTCATGTCATCTGTGAAGAGAGACTTTGACTTCTTTGCCAATTTGAATACATTTTATTTCCCTGATCGCTGATGCCAGGACATCTAGTACTATGTTGAACAGTAGTGGTGAGAGTGGGTATCCTTGTCCTGTTCCTGATCTTAAGGGAGGACTGTATTTGTTGTGGGCTTTTCATAGATGGTTTTTATGAAATTAAGGTATGTTTCCTCTATCCCTACACTTTGA
>NW_023211805.1:0-569 GCF_002007445.2 Ailuropoda melanoleuca
TTTTTTTTTTTTTTTTTTTTTTTTTTTTTTTTTTTTTTTACTGATTCCTCACCTCAGAGCCTCCCAATATGAGCCGTTCCCACTGACTGAATGTTCCCTTTACCATTACATGTCACTTCTTCTGGAAAGCCGTCTCTGACCTCCCTCCCAACAGTTCATGTCTCTGGGTTATGTAACCCCCACAGCAGTCTGCCACCTGCTTCCCCTTCTGAACACTCACCACATCTGACATCGCTGTCCACCCTATTCCTCAGTGCGACTCCAATACCCCGCATGGTGCCCATTGTATGGCAAGTCCTCAACATGTATTTACTTAATAATTAACGAGTTAAGATTAGAGTCAGAGGATCATGGAGGCTTTGTGCAGAAAAGGGAGAGATCGAGAAAGCAGCTGAAAGGAATACAGAAAATAGACTAGAAAACAAAGATTCCAGGCAAGGTTGAAGAGCCAGTAGAGTTTGGAGAGCACTGATATGCAGTGGTACTCATCTCCATGATTCTGCCCCTCCCCCAGTCGGGCTCTGCAAAGTGGATGTGGATCCTTGGATGGTAGGTGGTCAGGTTAACAC
>NW_023211806.1:0-569 GCF_002007445.2 Ailuropoda melanoleuca
TTTTTTGGTAAATGCTAGCCTATGTGAGCTTCTCTAACCTTAGTTACAATTTAACTTACCAGCTTTGTAATGACTAATATTTGAAAAAGGTATTAAAATCTTCTGTATACACTTTAATTGCCCTTTATCATTAGTAGGGCAAGGCAAATTATTGACCAACTGGAGAAAATCATATTTAGGGGACAGCAGAAGGTCCCCAACTAACCTACCAGTGGCCATTGTCATCATCATCATCATTATCATCATCATCAACATCATCAAACAGCAGTTTTTAAACAGTCCATCTGAGCATGGCATGTCACAGCACTCTACAAGGTTAATGAAGCAGAGTGTCAAGGACTGTCATTTCACTATTCCCATTCATACTAGAGACCAAACGTCAACAGGAACACACACATAATAAGTATAGACCTCCCACTATAACAACACTGGCTCCAAAATGATTTTGGAGATGGTATTGGCCATTACTAATTGAGGAAACCAAAATGCCACATAGGACATTCTTTTACATTTTCTTTTTTTAAGAAGAGCTTCATCAAGAAGCTGTTTGAGAAAATATTTTGTAATAT
>NW_023211807.1:0-569 GCF_002007445.2 Ailuropoda melanoleuca
GCCCTTAGCTTTTCTTCTTTAATCCACTGAGAAGGTAAATTGTATTAATACAGTTTCTTTGCTCAGTCATTTTTGTAGTCCTAAAATAAACTCTAACTGGCTATGATTTTTTTTTAAAAATAGAGCTGTATTAGATCTGTGAGCATTTGGTTGAGATCTTTTGAATCTCTAACCATAACCATGATTAGTCTACAAGTTTACGTTCTTATGCTTTCCTTTTCCAATTTCACAGCAAGGTATTCCTGCCCTCATGAAGCAAATGGGGTAGCTTTCCTTCTTTTTCTGTGTTTCATGTAACCCTACTTAAGCCTTGTCAATTTGGGGAAGGCAAACTTTTTTTTGCTGTAATGATCTTTCATGGCTTGTATTTATCCATATTTTTTATTTCTTGAGTGATTCTGATAATTTCCATATTCCTAAAACACTATCCATTCTGTATAATTCTGTCACATCCATTTGCATATAAGTGTACTTACAATTTTCTTATGGTCTTTATGAGCTCTACTGTATCTATAGTAATGTCTGTGCTTTTCTTCCTAATACTATTTAATCATGGTTTTTCTTTATTT
>NW_023211808.1:0-569 GCF_002007445.2 Ailuropoda melanoleuca
TGCACCCATCACCACCATTTCTAGAATGTTTCTAAACAGAAATCCTGTATACATTCATGCAGACACCCAGACTCTGCCAGGTGCCCCAGGCTTGCTTCCAGCTCTGGGGGATTCCAGAAGCTCTACTCAGGAGCCAGGGATACTTGGCTTTTTCTGTGTGTGCAGACTGGGGAACACTGGTACCACCAGGAAGGGTCCCAGTACCCACGCCCCTCACCCCCTGACCACCACTAATCTCCTGTTTCTATGCATTTCCTTCTCCCAGGCCTGCAGCCACCTCCTGAGCACAGCTCACCCTTCCTCTGTCCCTTCTGCCCGTTGCCCACCAGAGCTGAAGACCCCTGACAATGCCAACCCGTTCTGCACCAAGAGCCCTTTGTCCGAAAGAATCGGACTTTCACCAGGAGGGCAAAGGCCAGGCACGGAGGCCGCTCAGAGCCCTTCCCCGTGTGTACCCCTAACACCCCACTCCAGCCTCGCTAGAGCCCGCCTTACTCAGGGACCCCACCGAGCCCTTGCCCCCATAGAAACCCTGCCTGCGTTGTCCCTCCCCGCCCCCCCCCCCCCCC
>NW_023211809.1:0-569 GCF_002007445.2 Ailuropoda melanoleuca
CTATCAATGTAACTAATATGGATGGTATATAGAAGTGTTAAACATCTTTCTGGTTTATTTAAATTATTTTTTAATTATTTTGGCTAATCGAAAATCATAATTTGAAAAACACAGAGAATAAGGCTGTGTTTTGCCTAGATAATCACTGACATAAATAACAGAGAGTTTGAATAAAGGGAATTTTCTGGGAAATCAAAAATTATTTTATAGTAGTTAATAAAGACAGTATAGAAGAAAAACAGAAAAGGCAGTGATAAATAATTCATGTAAGAAATAATGGCTCATAAATTTAGTATATTCCTTATGCTTTCATACACCAAAGAATAATATTGATGTTGTCTTTATATACAGAGGTAAATAAAACCTCACAGGTTTGTTATGGTTGAATATGGCTGTTACTTGGATTCTAAAATGATGGAATTTGGCAGAAATGGATTGAGGATTGGGTATATTTGAAAAATATGTTTTCCAGTGTTAAGATTTTGCCTTGTTGATTTGGTTTCGGAAAGGAATCAACAAATGTTTTAAAAGCACTGTTTTGTCTATGGCCATACCACCCTGAACGCGCC
>NW_023211810.1:0-569 GCF_002007445.2 Ailuropoda melanoleuca
AAGGATGAATTTTTTCGAATGTTACATGCTATGAATTTCTAATATAATTTTCTTTATAAATATAACTGGTACTAAATACAGCTGCTTAGACAAAATAAGTATATATGGTCTGTGAATATGAATGTCTACAATTATAAAACAGGATTTATTAAACTGCTATTAAAGTTAAATTATTTCTATAGTAAAATTACAATGTAACTGGAAATCCTGTGGGATATGCTTCTTCTGGTAGAACTGAATCTATGGCAACATAGCCACTTTGAAGAATAGTTTTAAGTTTTATAGCTAGAATGCTCCAATTTTGTAATATGACCCTCTGGAAATCCAGCTTACTGCATTCTGGCATTGTACTGACAGGTTTCTAAGATAAGTAGAAAATGAAGGTGAAGCTAATATTTTACCCCCTCAAATGTCAGAAAGATATTAAACAGAAAAATAGTTGAATGTAGGATTCCTTGTGCATGCATTTTGAAATGTTCCAAAATAATTAACCTTGTTTGGGGCCAGTTAAGGCTAGGGTATAAACTATAAATTCCCACATTGATAAAACCTAAATAGGGATATATTCC
>NW_023211812.1:0-570 GCF_002007445.2 Ailuropoda melanoleuca
TTTAAAAAAAAAAAAAAAAAAGGAAAGAAGATGGAGGAATGAGCCATGAGCCAAGAAATGAAGCGCATTCTAGAAGTTTTTTTTTTCTCCCTAGAACTTCCAGAAGGAAGGCAGCCCTGTGGACACCTTGATTTTAGCCCAATAAGACTCATTTTGGACTTCTAGACTGCGGAACAGTCATATAATAGGTTGTGCTGTCATTAGCCACTGGGTTTGCGGTAATTGGGTGCAGTAGCAATAGGAAACATACATACCCTCTAAAACAACTTTCCCTCCCTACTCTCCACTGGGCTGCTTTCACGCCTTACCCTGCTTTTTTTTCTTCATAGGACTTATTACTGTTGAAAATCATATTACTTTCTCATCTGTTGCTTATCTATCTCCTGCAATAGAATGCAAACCTCAGGAAAGTAGAAACTTGGCTTCGTTAACCTCTGGACCTCACATCCCTACAAGATTACCTAGAGAGCAGGTGCTCAGTGGATCTGTGTTGATTGAATGATTAAGTACACTCATCCTTATTAAGACCAGGAAGCTTGTGGAGGGGTGTGTGTGTGTGTGTGTGTGTGT
>NW_023211813.1:0-171 GCF_002007445.2 Ailuropoda melanoleuca
CCCCCCCAACACTTTCTCTCATTCCAGGTCTGTGTAGACAGGTCTGACGTAATTCTGATACCTTTGCCTTGTTACTTGAGAAATTTCTTTGCCCTGGCCGCTTTCAATACTGTATCCTTGGATCTAATATTTGCGAATTGCGCTATGATGTGACGTGGCGTAGGTTTGTCG
>NW_023211813.1:352-587 GCF_002007445.2 Ailuropoda melanoleuca
TGGATCGTTTCATTGAGTCAGTAATCTCCCGTAACCTACATTCATGGGCGTGGATTTTTTTAAGTCCAGCTTCTATTTTCGTTTTTTCCTCTACTAATCCATCCTCCAATTCGCTAATATTTTCTTCTGCCTTGGTGACTCTGGCCATCAGAGCCTCTAGTTTTGCCTGCATTTGGCTCATAGAATTTTTAATTTCTGCCAGATTCGCTCTCATTTCCGTCCTTAGGGATTCTAT
>NW_023211813.1:775-963 GCF_002007445.2 Ailuropoda melanoleuca
GTCATTCTGATGAGGAGAGGTTGCGGGGTTGTCCAGAGCCCAAATTATTTACTGGGACCCAGGCAGTGTGCCCTTGTTTTATAGAGATCTTAGGGATGTGGGCTTCTTTAAAGATTCTATTTATTTATTTATGTGGCAGAGAGCCAACCAGTGAGAGAGGGAACACAAGCAGGGGAGTGCGAGAGGAA
>NW_023211814.1:0-570 GCF_002007445.2 Ailuropoda melanoleuca
AAAAAAAAAAAAAAAGGCCTCTAGTTGTAGAAATGTTATTCCCATATCTCAGAACCCTGTTGCTTTGTGAAAAAGAGAATATGTTTCTTGATGGTATATATGCTGTCTGAGCTGACATGGGCAGGCTCACTTTTCACCTAAGGTTATGTAGGGGCTGGGCAACTTAACCTCAAGGTAGGGACCCTATGAGAGAACCATGCAAATATTTTGTGCTTTCTTTTCCTTCCCAGAGTGACTGCTGAGAATGACTTCCTCCACAGTCTGCTGGGCAAAGTCACAGCCTCCAAGGGAGACAGTGGAGGGCAAGGTACAGTGTCACAATGTGCCGAGTAGGTCGGGCTCTGGCTTGGCAGCTTTTGATTCTTTGGAAACCAGATCAAAATCATAAACCCTGGCAAATGTAGCCTCCCTTCCAGACAGACCTTCGTGAAAAACGGGAGCATGTGATCTATGGAAATGGAAACCACATCTCCTGAATCTGGGAGGCATGTCCTAGTGCCTAAAGGAAGAGGGGAACTGATATATCCTGATTATCTCCTATGTGTCAGGCACCTTCATAAACCTCCTTAT
>NW_023211815.1:0-994 GCF_002007445.2 Ailuropoda melanoleuca
TCTAAGTCCTTTATTCTTAACAAATTTCCACATGTTCAGTGATAAGGTAGGAAGAGATAAAAAAAATTTTTGTGTGAAAATGCTTTAGGACTACCACTTCATGTCCAGATATGCCCAGTGATATCGTGTCTCCGTGTGGATAGAATCGAAGAGAGTGGGGAAGTACAGGTATGTCAGCAGGAAAGTAGGTCTTGCTTTTGGCTCTGGGACCCCAGAGCAGAGAGCACAGAGACAAGGACAGCTCTGCTAGTTTCTTATATAGAACACTGTGCTGATTGAATTTAAAAAAAAAAATTTCACCCACCCTGTTAGAAATGTCTGTGTTTTTTGTCTATTGATGATGCAAATACTGGAATTGGAGGCTCTGGTGACAGCCCTGAACTGAGCCGCAAGTTCCCAAGTGTACTAGGAAGACAACCGTGCTCCTCCGATGCATTTAGAGGAGGCTTTTGACAGAGAGATTTGGTTTCTTAATTCCGGGATGATGAGACAGAGTGTAGATGAGATGGATGTTTGAGAAACGGAAGTAGAAAGGAGTATGAGGAAGGGAAATGACCATAAAACAGGCTTGCAGAACTTAATTTTGTCTATCTTAATGCTTTGCTTAGAGTCCAGTACTAAAGTCTGATAAAATATTTGGTTTGTCTGGCTCCAAACCAATGCTTTTTTTCATTATTACACTAAGTACGAGAAGATTACGACTATAGGTAAGGAAGAAAATAAAGCGATGTTTTATGTTTTATATTGGCAGAAAATCCTGTTATGTTAGCACTTTGATTTGGGACAAAAAATGATTCAGAACAAAACTCAGGCTTTTCCTTTNGTTCAGAACAAAACTCAGGCTTTTCCTTTATTCCACAGATGCCCTCAAAATTTTGTCAGGTTGTCCAAAAAAGGGCCTAGGGCCTAATTTTCATTCATCTGTTCTTATCCAATATTCACTGAGGCACTGTAATAGACTTCTCAAGGAATCTTGGCTGGCCATGATTCCCTT
>NW_023211816.1:0-570 GCF_002007445.2 Ailuropoda melanoleuca
CATAATTATGATAAACAATAATTACAGGATCAGGTTATTAAAGCATGCATGGTAAGGAAAAAAAAAAAAACCTGAACTGGGCTAGGAAGGAAGAGGTGAGGAGGTCTCTGAGAAGAGCTTCATTTTATTTTCAACTTCATTATACATTTGCCACTAGTAGTAAGTTGAAGGGTTTTTTTGTGTTTTTTTTTTCTTAGCTTGCAATATACCATGCAGATTAACAAAAGATGTGATAAGGCACAACTGCATATCTCACTGTCAGTCCCAATGCTATGACACAGAAACAGGTGGGTGAGAATGTGGAAACTTCATTTTTATTATAATTGTTCTATATTAATTGCTTCTAAAATAGTGATGACCACAAATGCCGTTTAATATAATTCAGCATTATTCCAAAACTTGTGCAACTGTCTCAAAAAAAGAGAAGGGCTACAAGTAGAATTTATTAATAGCATATAAAAAACAATCATTTATTTTCTTTAATTAAAATGAGTTTGTTGTCACAGTGTATTAATAAAACTTGAAGATTTAGAAAAAGACCAATAATATATTTTTAATTCACAAAAATTT
>NW_023211817.1:0-570 GCF_002007445.2 Ailuropoda melanoleuca
AAAAAAAAGCATAAACAGACCCATAAATATGGAGAACAAACTGATGGCTGTTGAGGGGTAGGGAGGGGAAGATGAGTAAAATGGGTGAAGTGGAACAGGAGGTCCAGACTTCCAGTTATGGAATGAACAAGTCATGGGGATGAAAATACAGCACAGGGAATGTAGTCAATGATCTTGCAATAGTGTTGTATGGTGACAGATGGTAGCTACACTTGTGAGCACAGCATAATGTATAGAGTTGTTGAATCACAATGTTGCATACCTGACACTAATATAACATTGTATGTCAACCGTACTTCATAAAAATAAACATTAATGAAGAAAAGACATAAAATTATTTTCAAATCTTGTAGATCATTCAACAGGTTGTTGGCTATCTTTTAAAAATTACCCTTGAATAGTTACTATAGTTCAAAGCTATAGAAACTCATAGCTTTGAAAATCACATTATTGGGCCGCCTGGGTGGCTCAGTCAGTTAAGCGTCTGACTTCAGCTCAGGTCATGAGCCCAGCATCCTGGGATTGAGTCCTAGTCCCCCTCCCCAGGAGGGAACCTGCTTCTCCTTCTCC
>NW_023211818.1:0-570 GCF_002007445.2 Ailuropoda melanoleuca
CCAGGGAAGGCAAGCAAATTTGGAAACAAAGACAAATGTCCAAGCTTATGCTCCCCTAGGAGAGTTACAGTGACTGATATTGTAGGGTAACATGCCTCATTTGCAACACTATTGCATTTTATGTTACATGCTTCTGTGTTGTGGGATGAGGCAAGGGTCTGTCCTGTGCATTATCAATTCTGGCAATATCTCTGGTTTCTGCCTACTAGATACCAGTAGTTCCCACCAAGTTGTGACAACAAAACTGTCCACAGACCTTGCCAAATCTTCCCTGTGGCAACAAAATTGCCTCCAGGCAAGAATCACTGTTTTAGAGTGACCACAGAATTAAGTCTTGGTTAGAAAACCATTTTACAGAAAGGTAATATTAGTCACTGCAAACATAATCATGAGATTAATTTCATTTATGCTATCACTGTTTACCAAGCACTGTTTCAAGACTGGGAATATATGATTTCATTTAATTCTCAAATCTTGGAAAGGTGAGATACTTCACTCATGGTCATTTTGGTAATAACTGACAGAACTGGGATTCAATTTCAGGTCTTTCTTCCTCTGGAATCACATATG
>NW_023211819.1:0-570 GCF_002007445.2 Ailuropoda melanoleuca
CTAGCCCTGCAGTGGCATCAAGATTGGATGGACACTGGCAGTTCCTTCCTAGCAGAGCTCTTTAATGTAGTAAAGGATCACCAGTCCCCTGTAAGTGGTTGTTCATAAGCTATCTTGTTCTAATTACACATAAAGTCATGCTGATGAAGTTCATTCCCAACTGATCCTCAGACTAGAAAACTAATTCAGCTAGTACTTTGGGGACAGTGAATCTTGAGAGCCTTGCTTTGAATTATGCAATTTGCTACAAATCTTTCTTAAAGGAACTCTTTTTTTCTTTCCCTTATTTTCCCCCAGAAATTATTCTTATTTTGACAGCTCTGTGCCATATGCTGGCAACATAAAACTTTTTCTGACTTTTAAAACTGTTTTCAGTTTCATTATTCTGGGCAAAACTCCTAATTCTTCAGCTAATGTGACATTCACCATTCTCTTACCATAGAAAACATTTCAACACTGACAACAACAAAGTAATCTCCAATAACCAAAATGGTTCGAAGGGGCTTTGAAGGGAGGCACACTCTCACACATCTTCCTAGACACTAAGTCAATGTTCTTGCCTGCCAACCA
>NW_023211820.1:0-570 GCF_002007445.2 Ailuropoda melanoleuca
ATTGAAGTCTGGAAAGAGATGGGAACAAGATGATTAATAATAAATAGCTGGCATTGATTGGTCTTGGACAGTGTGTCAGGCTTTGTGCTGGGCATTACTGTGGATTATCTATCTCGTTTACTCTTCAGTGGTAGGGGACTGGTGTCCATTTTACAGAGAAAGCTTTGAGAGGTAAGCTCACATGCCCAGCGTCTTATGTCTAATGACTGTTGATGGTGCCGATTTTAACCCCAGAAACCTGACCCTACTTCCCACTCAACCAGTACACATACTCCATTCACTTATGAAGGGTCTTACCAAACTCAGGAGTTTGGATTTTGTCAGGTGGGCGGCAGGCATCCTACACCAAGCAGTATTTTGCTTTGTTTTTTTATTGTTTTTTGAATCAATAATACATTCACATAACTCAAAAATTTTAAGAAAATGTTAGAAAGATTGCAATGAAAAGTTTTCCTTTCATCCCTCCATTCGTTTTCCTTCCTCCCAGTGGTCGTCTCTTGGTAATTTCTTTATGTCCTTTTTGTACAAAATAGGAATATACATTTTTATTTAACTGCCATTCTATAAAAC
>NW_023211821.1:0-570 GCF_002007445.2 Ailuropoda melanoleuca
CTACACCACCATTCTGTTTTATGCTTTAGTACAGTGTTCAATAAATTACATGTGGTGTTCAACACTTTATTCTAGAATAAGATTAAAAATATAAAATTATAAAATTAATAAAAATATTTTAAAATATAAAAATAACACAAAATATTATTTGTGTTAGATGATTTTGCCCAAATATAGGCTAAGTGCTCTGAACACATCGACAATAGGCCAGGCTTAGTCATGATGTTTGGTAGGTGTATTTTTTTTTAAAAGATTTTATTTATTTATTTGAGAGAGTGATAGCACAAGTAGGGGAGGAGCAGAGGGAGAGGGACAAGCCAACTCCATGCTCAGCATGGAGCCTGATGTGGGGCTTGATCCCATGACCCTGGGATCATGACCTAAGTTAAATTCAAAAGTCTAGGGCTCAAGCCACCCAGGCGCCCCTGGTATGTTAGGTGTATTAAATACATTTTTGACTTATAGTATTTTCAACTTACAATGGGTTTATTGGGATGTAACCTCAGAGTAAGTTGAGAAGGATCTGTATTTAAAAGGATTGTTCTTGGGGAGCCTGGGTGGCTCAGTTGG
>NW_023211822.1:0-570 GCF_002007445.2 Ailuropoda melanoleuca
TTTTTTTTGAGTTTTAGTTTTAGTTCTTACATTTAGATCTTTGATTCATCTTAACATTTGTATATGTACAGGGGTCCAAGTTCATTCTTTTCCATATTTTCCCAGCATCATTTTTTGAAAAGACTATTCTTTCCCCTATTTAATTTTCTTGGCACCTTTGTCAAAAGTCAATTGACTATAAATGTAATGTATGAACTCTGAATTACATCTCACTGATATATATATGTTCTTGGCAGTACAGCTGTGTTGATTACTGTAGTTTTAAGTTTTGAAATCAGGAAGTCCAAGTTTTTCCAATCTTTATGCCATTTCTCATTGTTTTGTTACATTGATTGGGACCTTCAACATAACCCTGAATAGAAGGGGTGAGAGCAAACATTCTTGTCTTTTGTTTTTCATGACCTTAGGAGAAGAAGATTTAATATTCCACCACTACATTTCTCAAAGATGATTGTTGTTATACTGAGGAAGTTCTCTTCTATACTTAACTTGCTTTAAGTTTTTTTTTTTTTTTTAAAGATTTTTATTTATTTATTTGACAGAGATAGAGACAGCCAGCAAGAGAGGGAA
>NW_023211824.1:0-169 GCF_002007445.2 Ailuropoda melanoleuca
CTGTACGGTGCTGTTTCTGAGAGACGTGTTTTGGGCCTTTTCGTTCCATTGCCGCCAGCATTTTTGACAGGTTTTTCCCAGGGAGCAAACATTTCGTTGGAAGAGGGATTTGGCCGAATTGTCTTTCTCAGTGCTGTGTTCGTCGTGTTTCACTCACGGTACCAAAGCA
>NW_023211824.1:494-630 GCF_002007445.2 Ailuropoda melanoleuca
TTTTCATTCATGCTCCCTTACTCACGAGAGATGATGGTCGTGGATATTTCCCTGGACTGTGTGCGGTCTCAGAGACCACTATGGGGCACTCTCGTCAGGCTTCCGCGACCTCTTTCCCTCATGTTTCCCTATTCAC
>NW_023211824.1:822-1014 GCF_002007445.2 Ailuropoda melanoleuca
AAAGCACCTTGATTCCTGTTCCACCTTCCATAAGGCCTTCGTGACTTCAAGGGCTTTCCCCTCACACATTGTTTCTTTGTTCTAAGGGCTGGATCCACCCCAGGCCCCTACAACCAATGTGGAATCGGGGTCCCCGTGAAAAGGCTGCTGTTCGCTGGAAGTGTTTTCTTGGACGCTCTGCTTTATTACCAA
>NW_023211825.1:0-1544 GCF_002007445.2 Ailuropoda melanoleuca
CCAAACAAATACAATTACAACCATATCAAGACTCCCCAATTTGCATATTTCGCAAAACTGTATTTGACTTCTGCTAGCTATAGATAAGATGAACTCTAGGGTTAGAAAAAAGTCTCTAAACCACTGCGGCCCTTTAGGGCTCTCTGACTCAAACACTACCTTCCATGATGCTGAGAGATCCTGTCAAGAAACACGCCCTCTCTCCAATCACCCACTATCTCTGGAGTTCCTTTGCTCTTTTCCCCTGGAGGGGTGGCCCTGCCACTACCCTGGGAAAGTCTCCTCCTGCGTGGCACTTCCCCNGCGTGGCACTTCCCCACTTCTCCGACCTCACTGTGCTACTGCCATCTCACGGCCAAGCCTTTTCCTTAGTCCCTCCCCAGATCCCCAAACTCACTAGAATGTGTATCGTGTACTTTGTTTCTCATTCAGACGATTGATGGACATTTGGTTTGTTACCTCCTTTTGTCTATTATGAATAATGCCAATTTGTATATTCTCATACATATTTTATGGTACGGTCAGAGAACACGGTTTATGTTATTTCTATTATTTTAAATATATGTATTTATATATGCTATACATTTATATATATATTTGAGATCTAGCATGTAGTCTATCCTGGAGAATGTTCCATGAGCACTTGAGAAAAATGTATGTCCTCTTGTTGAGTGGAGTGGTTTATAGTATTATTTAAGTTTTCCATCTCCTTGTTGATCTTCTGTCCAGTTGTTCTATCCATTATTGATAGTGAGAAAGTGGAGTATTAAAGTATTTAGCTTTTATCTTTGAACTGTTGATTCCTCCCTTCATTTCTGTCCGTTTTTGCTTCATATTTTTTGCTGCTCTGTTACTATGTGAGCTTATGCCTATCATTGGCATACTTTCCTGATGAACTGATCCCTTTCATCATTATACAATGGCCCACTTTGTGTATAGTATCCTTTTTGGTTTTGGTTTCAAAACCTGTTTTTTTCTGAGGTAGAAAAGCCACCTTTTTCATAGTTGTTTTTTGTGTGACATTTTGTTTTCCATTCTTTTACTTTCGATCCATTTGTATACGTCCTCCGCAGAGAGCACATAGTTGGGCCATGTTTTACTATCTGGTCTGACAAACTCTGCTTTTTGACTGATTGCTCAGTCCATTACCTTCAATGGTAATTTGATAATGATAAGTTCGATTTACATCTGCCATTTAATTTTTTGTTTTTATATCTCATTTTATTTTTAAATTTCTCCGTTCCTTCTTTGCTACTCTCTTTTGCTTTAAATTAATATTTAAATTAATAGCATTTTAATTTCTTTAATGACTTTTTCCTTAGATATTTTTGGTGGCTTCCCTTAGTGTTCATAATAGGGCTTACCGCAATCATCTTACCCAAATCATCTTCTGATNAAGATGTATACTAGCTTAATTTCAGTGATATATGGAAACATTTAAACTGTTACTCCTATGTAGGTCTATTCCATTGCCCCTTTATTTGTGGTATTGTTACATGTATAATACATATATTAATGTCACAATCCCAAAATATATTGTTTTA
>NW_023211826.1:0-8057 GCF_002007445.2 Ailuropoda melanoleuca
AAAAAGAAGAACAAAGTCAGAGGTATCACAATTCCAGATTTCAGGATAAATCACAAAATTGTACTAATCAATACAGCACGGTACTGGTACAAAAACAGACATATTGATAAATGGAACAGAATGGGAGCCCAAAAATAACCCACACTTATATGTCAATTAATCAACAACAAAGGCAGCAAGACTATACAATGGGGAAAAGGCATTTTCTAACTAATGGTGCTGGGAGAAGTGAACTGCCAAAGCAAAGGAATGAAATTAGACCGCTTTCTCACATCATACATAAAAATAAACTCAATACACATTAAAGACCTACATGTGAGATCTGAAACCATATAACTCCTAGAAGAAAACATACGAATTATGTCTTTGATGTGGGTCATAGTGAGATTTTTCTAGATATGTCTCCTCAGACAAGAGAAATGAAAGTAAATTTAAACTATTAGGACTATATTGAAATAAAAAGCTTACACACAGCAAAGGAAACCATCAGCTACCTAACAAGGTAACCTACTGAATGGGAGAAGACATTTGCAAATGATACATCGAATAAGGGGTTAATATCCAAAATATGTGAAGAAATTACACAACTCAATACCAAAAAAACAAATAATACATTAAAAAATGGGCAAAGAACCTGAATAAATACTTCCTGGCAGAAAATATACAGATGGCCAACAGACACATGAATAAATACTCAACAACACTAATCATCAGGGAAACACAAATCAAAACAATGAGATAGCACCTCACACCTGTCAGAATGGCTAAAATCAAAAAGATAAGAAATAACAAGTGTTGATGAGGAGGTGGAGATAGGGGAATCCTTGTACACTATTAGTGGGAATGCAGACTGGTGCAACTACGGTGGAAAGCAGTATGGAGAGTCCTCAAAAAATTAAAAATAGAATTATCACATGATACAGTCATTCCACTACTGGATATTTAACCAAAGAAAGCAAAAACACTAATCTGAAAAGATATCTATGTATCTTGTATTTGCAGCATTATTTATAGTAGCCAAGATACGGCAGTAACCCAAATATCCATTCGTAGATATATGATTAAAGTAAAATGTATATACCAAAGATATATCCAATGGAATATTATTTAGCTGTAAAAAAGAATGGAGATCTTGTCATTTTCAACAATATCAATGGACCTAGAGGTTAAAATGCAAGGTGAAGTAAGGCAGAGAAACACAAATACCACATAATTTCGCTCATTTGTAGAATTTAAGATACAAAACAAAAAGAAAAAAAAGATCAAAAACAACAAAACCCAGACAATTAAAAACAAAGAACCACAAACAGGTGGTTGTAGGATGGGAGATGGATGGAGTGATGGGGAAATAAGTGAAAGAGATCGAGAGTAAACTTACCTCCATGAGCATGGGTAATGTGTAGAATTGTTGAATCATATTCAACATACCTGAAACTAACACTGCATGTTAATTATACTCCAATTTAAAAAATTATATGAGGATTGATGTCTGGGAACATAGGAAAACAGGAAGCCCTTGTTTCTGCCAAGTCTCTAGTCCTCTCCTTGCCTCACTAGACACAATGTGTATCATGTGGTTATTTGGAGCTGTAGATGAGAGCTTTGTGGGTTCTCCCTTCAGATATGAAGAGTAAACTGGAAAAATAAATGAGCTAATTCTCTTTATAAACTTTTTTTTAAAAAGAGCCAGAACAGCTGAAAAATATCTAAACAGGGCTTAGGTAGTCAAGAAGTCTTTTTCCAGTGTCCTAAGGAAGTGTTATCAGACTACATGTGTGAAAGCAGTATTGAATTACAGAGCATATCATCCCAAAACATCCTGGAAAACTTTAACATGTACAACAATGATAAAATGGTCACTATTTATGAAGTGCTTCTTATATATCAGGGACTTTGAGTACATGGTCTCATTTAATCCTTTCCATGATACTTGGAGATAGGATCCATGTCCTACAGCTAAAGAAGTAAAGGGAGTTTCCTACTTTATCAAGATTATACCGCTGGTGAGATGCGGGGCCCATGTTTAATCTTGCAACAATCTGATCTAAAAAAATATGCTCTCACTACAACATAGTATCTCCCAAGAAGTTCTCTAGGAGGGGCTACTTAGGGTGGGAGAAACACACTCTAATTAGAAGCAATATTTCCAGCTAAATGGTCCCAAAGGACCTGGAGTTAATATTTTAAAATCAAACCAGAGAAAAATTATTTCTGCACTTTAAGACCTACCATTCCCTCCTTTCACCTTTAGAATAATTAGGAGACACAGGGGCAATCAAAGAGAGAAAACCACTCTTTTCCTGGCCTCACGGAAGTTCAGATCAAGGGTTGCAGGGGGTGTTCTGACATAGCAAAGGTGTAGGTGTCATTAGACTTAAAAAGATTCCAAAATGCCTTCCAGGATGGGCTGCTCACTGCAAAAAGCAGATTCAAGGGATGCTTTGAGCAAGGAGTTGGTTTTGTGACCAAAACAATTTACTTTGGAATTACCCAAGCCAGACAAAATGAGTACAAATGAAAGGCAAAGGGAAGCATGATGTGAGGTTAATAACCTTAACTGGGGATGTCCCCAAAAGGAGAAGCTGAACAGACAGAATGAAGATGACAGTGGGGAGGATAGTACTAGTGGCTAACACCTGAGGAAACTGCGGTTTTAAAATTGGATTTCATTAATTGAAAGCAATAAAATGAGGCAGTGAAATAAATGCTTTGAGAGGAAAGAACAAACTAGTAATGGGTAAATCTCAAAAACCTAGTGATATTAACATACTGAGTTTATTGGATTAGGAGAAAAGTATGTAAAGTAACTGAACATCAAGCTTGTAACATTTTTTTTCTTTGAAGAGGTCTATTCTATAATATATCACCTGCAAAATATCATATCTAACATTGGAAATATAAATGTTAGCTCTATATTGATTCATTTTAGAAATGGTTAAACCCTCAAAACTTAGAGTTTTGACCAAATAATTTGACCAAATTTGACCAAATAATTGGTCAATATTACTACTCTGAAACTGAAAACTTCTAATATGCCATCTTGGTGCATACAGACACACGCACACACAAACACACACACACACACACACATAAAAGTTATAAGGAATAAAAATATGAAAGAGCTTCTAGAAAAAGAATAGAAGAAAAATATGAAATTTTCTTTGAACTGTCCTTGCTCAAAATTCTGGTTAAATATGGTAGTTTCAGTACATGTTATCTGCTCTCCCTCAAGAAAATCAACTAAAAAAAGGAGCACAAGGAAAGTAAATATGTATAAACCCACAAGCACAAAAAGAATGGAGAAGTGGTAATAAGAGATAAGAAGTTGAATATTTTTTAAAGGATTTAACAGACTAGTGGTTAATTGATGTAGTGACATAAAGCTGCAATTTAAGTGCTGGAAGAGAAGAAGTATGATTCACCCAAAGAATCAGAAAGTGTTATAACTTGGAGTCACCTGGTAGATCAGAAAGCGTGAAGCTAAAATTAAGGATTGGTTGAAAGTTTATATGCAAACCAGTCATGTATTCAGGTCTCCAGGCAAGAGTACTGAGTTTCCAACTCTGAAGAGACTGAACAGAAGAGGCCCCCTCAGAACACCAGGGTAGATTGGGTGTGTTATGAGGCTAAACTTGAGAAATTTAGTGTCAGACCCAACCCTCAATGAGGAAGTTCTACTCTAGACACTGGAGTTCAGTGACACCCAACAAAAAAGGATCATTTTACTAAGGAATCCACTTGCCAATAAGACCACTCATAAATTGACATTCCAGTAATTTTCTAGTGCATAAAACTTATTTATGAATGGAAAGGTAAGCTTGGCATGTGAGAAAAATCTGTAATAGAGGAACAAAACCAGTCAAATGGTAATAGTAACCCAGTAGAAAAGAAATGTTGCAGAAACAAAAGAAGTTATTTTTTAAAAACCTGTTTCTAATATCCTTAAAGACACAAGAAGATCACAACCAGAAAAAGATATACAAAGGAGAGAAATCATTGGGTAGTGCACATAGGTGGTAAAATTAGAAACAAACTTGAGAATGATTGCACTAAAGGCAGAAAGTAGCTCCCTATCAGCTATGTTGGTGGGGAGTGGAAGGGTGTGTTGTGACTGGGAGGGACACACTGGGATGTGAAAGCGTGGCCATATTTCATTTCTTCACATGTGTTGTTGTTAGTATCGGCTTTATTACCAATTGTAAAACTGTATATTTAAATTTTGTGCACCTTTCTATATGTATATCCTATGTCATACACACACATACATGGACACACAATGAAAAGGATCAAAAACAGCAATCAGAGAACGCAGAAGGGCTCTTGGAAAATACAATTCTGACAACATCCCTGGATACCTTCAGGAAAAAAGGCCTGGAAGAAGTTGAGAAATCTCCTGGAAAGTAGGAAGAAAAAAGACAAGGGGTGGTGTATTTGTAATTCGAAGGTGATATAAAGATAGCTTTTCCCCAAAATAACCCATAGAATTAAAAAGAGGAAAAGTCCAATTTAATCAAAAACAACAGTGTGGTAAAAAACCAAAACACAAAATAGAAGCTAGGGCAGGGTAAGCACAGTGCAAATTGAACTGGGCTCCTCGTGGGCAGAAGCAGAGAGCTGACTGACATTCAGGCCACAGACACCAGAAATTCCAGCAAAGAATAGCTTTCCATAGTGAAGGGTCTATCCTAAAGGCAAAACATGAATTCCTTGCTTGAAACAGTAGAATGGCAGGTATGGACCAGCTACTAATCTTCTCTGGTCCTGGGTGAAATTCTAGAAGCAGAGAGAGAGTTAAACATGGAATCACAGATAAATATATAATATTTGGAGGAAGGAGAGTATCCCTGAGGAAGCAAGAGAACAAGAGACTGGCCTTGTGACCAAACACACAGCAGCCAGGATTCAGAGCTGGAAGAAAGGAACATCAGCCTCAAATCAGACACAGCACTGTGGGATTTGCCTATCCTAATAATGCCTTGAACCTACCTTAAACTTACACAGTGTTATATGTCACTTATATCTCAATAAAAAATAAATAGAATATTCGAAATAAAAAAATTAATTAAAAAAAACTTTAAATAAATCATGGCTCTAATCTCCCTGTAAAATGCCTTCTTCCACCTATGGTAAAGAGCAGATCCGAAAAATGAAACATATTCCAAAATGAGTAATCAGCACTAATTATAAATGATTTATTTTTTAAAAATGTAAAACGGATGTGTTAGGTAGAAGCTAGACATGAGCAGTGGAAGGACCTCAGAGGCAGAGTCCCAAGCCCTTGAAAGGGAATGATGGAGACATGAACTGGAGGTAAGGCCACGACAAATAAGCTACACATTATAAGTGCGGGGGCACAGCATCCTGACCTTGTAGCTTCCAAGACCTTCGGGTGACAGACCAAAAAGCCACAGGTACAGAACATGAGCTCACCTCTTCCACCTCCACTTCAGGGTAACACTTAGATTCATTATAATGCATTTGCACTGCAGGGACAGACCCTCCTGATGGAGAAAGGCTGCCCAAGGAGGCCGTAACATCCAAAGGCTTTTTCCTTTGGTCCATTCTTGTGCCATGAAGTTTCCGGCACAAACCTTGTAGGGTCAAAAACTCCCCCTCCCAACCTGTAGGAGGGGCCTCCCAAATGACTGACTACAGCCTCCATTGGAGACCACCCCTTGTATGTCATACCTCCTTCCAGCGTGGAGAGACCCAGTAATCTTCAACCCCAAAACAACCGAGGGCCCTGCCAGTCCCACCTCTGGAACCCGCGGGCTCTCCACCTTGAGAGTGTACTTTTGCTTTAATAAACTGCTTTGTGCTTGCTACTTTCCTTCTGGCTATCTCTATTCTGAGTGCAGATCCCCATGTAAATCTTCTCATGGGGGATCCAAGGCAAGAGACCTCCATTCACACAATGCAGACTCTCTCGCCCCTAACAGATGGAGAACAGAGGCAGAAAACAACAGGTAAAGAAAGTTCACCAGGGGGGTGCCTGGGTGGCTCAGTGGGTTAAACTTCAGGCTCTGGCCCAGGTCATGATCCCAGGGTCCTGGGATCGAGCCCCACATCAGGCTTCCTGCTCAGTGGGGAATCTGCTTCTCCCTCTCCCTCTGCCCCTCCCCCTGCTCAGGCTCTCATGCTCTCTTATTCCCTCTCTCAAATAAATAAATAAAACCTTTAAAATAAAAAAGTTCACCAGGAAAAAAAAAATATGTATGGCCATTGAAATGCAGCTGAAAATTATAACCACATATTTTGCCTTGGTTCATAATTCTAACAAAAAAAGACTACTTAATGTATCAATCACCTCACTGTGCCAAAAAAGACAATAGAATATGTAAGCTCAAGAAAAAGCTGGTAAGAAAGTGATGAAATCTGAAAAGATAACTCAAGAGAAAAGTGGAGCACCTGCACCCCAAAATTTACAGCAGCAATGTCCACAATAGCCAAATATAGAAAGAGCCCAGATGTCCATTGACAGATGAGTGGATAAAGAAGATGTGGTGTGTACACACACACACACACGCACACACACACAAGGGAATGTTACGCAGCCATCAAAAAAGAAATCTCGCCATTTGCAACGACGTGGATGGAACTAGAGAGTATTATGCTAAGTGAAATACTCAGAGAAAGACAATTATCATATGATCTCGCAGATATGTGGAATTTAAGAAACAAGGCAGAGGATCATAGGGGAATAGAGGAAAAAATGAAACAAGATGAAACCAGAGAGGGAGACAAACCATAAGAGACGCTTAATTATAGGAAACAAACTGAGGGTTGCTGGAGGGGAGGGAGGTGGAGGGATGGGGTCACTGAGTACACTTTCACATCCCTTCATTTCCATATCCTAGTTCTGCCAGACCAAGGTGCTACTGACACTTCATGCTGAATGACTCTGTGGTGGGGGCCATTCTGTGTGGTTGTGGGGCAGCATCCCTGGCCTCCACCCACCAGATGCCAAAATCACTCTCTCTCCAAGTGTGACAATGAAAAATGTGTCCAGATGTAGCTAAATGTCCCCTGTGTGGCAAAAATGCCCCTGGTTGAGAATCACTGTTCTAGGCTAGTGGTGAGTAAATATTTAAGCAAATAGACCAATTACAGAAAAACTTCAAATGTTTATGGACTGAATTTTTTTTTAAAGATTTTATTTATTTATTTGACAGAGATAGAGACAGCTAGTGAGAGAGGGAACACAAGCAGGGGGAGTGGGAGAGGAAGAAGCAGGCTCATAGCAGAGGAGCCTGATGTGGGGCTCGAACCCATAACGCCGGGATCACACCCTGAGCTGAAGGCAGACGCTTAATCGCTGTGCCACCCAGGCGCCCCTGGACTGAATTTTTAAATAAAAAATGAAGAGTACAAAATAAAAAGAAGAGTACTTTATTAATCCCTGTTTTAAAAGTATGTAATATTAGGGCCCCTGGGTGGCTCAGTTAGTTAAGCATCTGCCTTCAGCTCAGGTCATGATCCCAGAGTCCTGGGATCGAGTCCTGCATCAGGGTCCCTGCTCAGCGGGGAATCTGCTTCTCCCTCTACCCCTTCCCCTGGCTAGTGATCTCGTTCTCTCTCACACTCTCTCTCTCAAAAAAATAAAATCTTTAAAAAAGTATGTAATATTACAAGTATGTGTTCTTAAACCTTAGAATACTTAATTATTTCTGAGTTCAATAAAATCAATGGGAAAATCAGCTAGTCATTAACATATGGGCATATTTGAAAAGCAGCAACATGTAAATAGCTTTCATTTATTTATTCATTCAACAAGTATTTTTACTCAGAGTCACAGAAATGCTAGGACAATGTCCTATACATATGACAAAAAAGACAAGATCCTTGTCTTCCAGAAGCTGATAGAGTTATTACCTTTCCCCCACCCCAAATCAACCACAGGCTGCATGTGCCTAGGCAGCCCTGGAACCTTAACTCTTTCTAAGACTTAGATGTGCCTAGGCAGCCCTGGAACCTTAACTCTTTCTAAGACTTAGAGTTGTAGGATTTTTCTGGAGGAGGCAGCCTCAGGCCCCCTGTACTGCACCAGACCTTGAACT
>NW_023211827.1:0-570 GCF_002007445.2 Ailuropoda melanoleuca
AACCTCTAACAATATCAACATTAGCATCAGGGTTGATCCATCATGATTCTAATGTCAATGAACACTGTGTGGGGGCAGGCAGGATACCTGAGTGACATAAAACTCAGGAGCCAAACTGTCAGTTATCACTTAGTCTGAGATATCTTTCAGGGAACACATTTATTAATTTTTCCCATGAGTGTTGGTTAAAGATGCTGGTTCCAAGTCTCTGGTGAAGAAGTGGGTACAGGTGCATAGGAATCTGTATAAACAATACTCCCAGATGATTCTTAGCTGCAATAGTTTAAGAATGGTTGTACAGCTGTGAATCTGACTTCATTTTTTTTAATATTTAGGTTTCCTTAACTCTGTCTTCTTGATTGACTCTCTAGCTTGCTCCTGTCCATGGGTCCAGATGCTTCTATCTTAATCCTTCTAAGCATTAGTTCAGAAGGCAGTCAGATATCTCACCTTTATCTCCCACCTAGCCCTGGTGAAAATCCCATGTAATTACTGTGACCAAGGCTTTTGTTTTCTGGGAGCAAAGATAGAACAGAATATCTCTAAATTTCTTTTAGATTTCCCAAAATA
>NW_023211829.1:0-570 GCF_002007445.2 Ailuropoda melanoleuca
ACTTCATACAGCCTCTGTAGAGCTTTTCCCTTATAGAGCAAGCTCAATAAATCTAACTTCATCTATTTATTTACATACATCACATATATACTAAAATTCTTAGTCCCCTGTTGTAGTAGACTGAAAAAATGTCCCCTCAATAATGTTTTTTTTTAATCGCCGGAAACTGTGAATAAATTACCATATTTGGCAAAAGGGACTTTTCAGATGCAAGTAAGGATCTTGAGATGGGAAGATTATCCTGTATTATCCAGGTGAGCCCATTATGATCGCAAGGATCCTTATAATAAAGAGGTGAAAGAGTCTTAAACACACAGAAGACAGTGTGATGCTGGAAGCAGTGGGACAGATAGAGAAAGGGACATTAGAAGTTGTCATGCTGTTGGCTTTGAATATGGAAGAAGTATCCATGAACAAGGAATGTAGGTGACCTCTAGGACTGGAAAAGACAAGAAAACAGATTCTCTCTAGGGCCTCCAGAAGCCGACTTCTGACCTCCAGAACTGCAAGATAATAAATTTGTGTGGTATTAGACCTCTAAATTTGTGGTCATTTGTTTTAACAGTAATA
>NW_023211830.1:0-570 GCF_002007445.2 Ailuropoda melanoleuca
ACATTTGTAAATGGATCCTGTCCTCTCTCTCAAGCCTAAGATGCCCACAGCCCCAGCTGGCTCCTTGACTGCAGCCTGTAGTCTCTGAGACAGAGGATTCAGGAAGCCGTGCCTGGATTTCTGACCCAGAGAAACTCTGAGATATCTCCTACAACGTTGTTTCAAGTCACTAAGTGGGAAGGTAGTTGACTGACCAGCAGTAGACAGCTACTACATACGCCTTCTCATAGTCCGCAGTGCTGTCCCACCTCACACAGCTAGGTTAACGGCATAACTAGTGCCATTACTAGTTCTACTTCCGCTAGTTTTCCTTCTACTTCCGCTAATTCTGCATTGCTTGAGCAAGTTGTCAGCCAATAGCAATGCTCCCTGCATTCATCTCTTTGGGCGCTGTAACAAAACAACAAACGCTGGGTGGCTTATAAGCAACAGAAATTTATGTCTCATGGTTCTAAAGGCTGCACAGCCAAGGTCAGGGTGCCAGCATGGTCGGGTGAGGGTCCCCTTCCTTCCCCGTTGCAGACTTCTCATGGTGCCCTCACATGGTGGAAGGGGTGAGAGAGTTCTTTC
>NW_023211831.1:0-570 GCF_002007445.2 Ailuropoda melanoleuca
AAGAGTGCTGTGATAGAGTGTGAATGGAAGGGGGTGAGGAATAACTGAGGAAAGGTCTCTCTGAGAAAATGTCATCTATGATGAAATGATCATTGTCAGATGAAATCAGCCATGGAAAGATGAGGGAAAAGGGGTACTTCCAGGAAGATGAAAGAATGAATGTATATATATGCATATCTGGGCACATTCACAGAACAGAAAGAAAATCAGTATTGATGGATCACCATGAGTGATGGAGAACACATTAGATGAACATGATATATTAGCAAGGACAAGGTGAACTAAAGATTTTGTAAATTATGTCAAGATTTTGATTTTTATTCCCAGTATGAGGATAAAACATTGAAAGAACCAGTTACTTACTAAATGTATGCAAATCTCTTCATCTGTCTTGAAATTATTTTCTTCTCACTTCAACTCATGCATAGCTGATCCTTCGGTTTAGGCCATGATTAATTCAGTCATTAATTGAATGAATTAATCCATTACTTGTCCTTCATCCATACCCCCTCCAGTCTTTATACCTTCTAAATCTAGACCCCACTGTAAAACCAGATTTATTCATTTTTT
>NW_023211832.1:0-570 GCF_002007445.2 Ailuropoda melanoleuca
GTAACTTTTCTAAGGAGCTCCAGTGTTCCAGCCTCTGAGTTGTATATACTGGAATGCAGACATACTAATAAACCACTTAACATGCAGTCATACAAGCCTATGACATCAATCAAGTATGTGATTGGAAAAAATTTCAAAGAACACATAGGTTATGTTTTGAATGATTTGTGCAATGAAAACAGACATCAAAATAAAGCTACACATTCTTATGTTGGAGACCAAAGATAAATTTTGACTTTTCCTATAATATTAAAATGATTATTAGGTTCAGGCAAAAATGAACTGCCTCAATTTCAGGTGACTGTTCCTTTAAGAAATGTAAGTGCCTCCCTAAAAGAGCTTTTCTTGAAGAGAATCAAATTGTTGAAAAATAGTATTTTCTTTAGTATCTTATACCAAATAACTGAACATTTTCTTAACAATCCACTTTGTGAGTCTTTATCAATAGGTACTGAGCCCTCCAAGCTCCAGTTCCAAATTTTGACCTTACTAGATTATAACCCTTCCCACTAATTGGTCCCATAATTCCTGGATTTGAGATAATAGAAATTGGGGGTAGCTAATATTTGA
>NW_023211833.1:0-570 GCF_002007445.2 Ailuropoda melanoleuca
TTTTTTTTAAATAAATTAAACTAAGGTAAGTATGTCTTAGAAGTATCTTATTTGCTTTTTCTAGGGAACACTTCGTCAAATGTGTTTACATAGATATAATAATCCTTCTAACAGGAAGTTCATTTACTTCACTCATTCATTCAGCCACTATGTACTGAAACCGCAAGGTATAGACCAAGAACTATGAACACAAAAGCATCTCTGCCCTCCATGGGCTTACAGTCTAGTAAGGGCAGAATCGTTCAGTAAAAAGGCACTTCTGGATTGTCAATTGTGTGCAATACTCAGTATCAGAATATTGTAGGATAAACTATATCCATAGGGCAAAGGGAGCTGGAAAAATTTCTTTGAAATATTTATGACTCTTGGAGGAATGAAACTAACACAGTCTGGCTGATCCCTCACAAAGTTCTACTCAATTCCTGATTGCACAAGGAAGCACAGGGTACTATTACTGGAGCATATTCTTTTTTTTTTTTTTTTAAAGATTTTATTTATATGACAGAGATAGAGACAGCCAGAGAGAGAGGGAACACAAGCAGGGGGAGTGGGAGAGGAAGAAGCAGGCTC
>NW_023211834.1:0-570 GCF_002007445.2 Ailuropoda melanoleuca
TACAGAAATAACCAATTCCTTTGTTGGATGAATGGATTTAAGATGTGGTATACACACACACACACACACACACACACACACACACCGCACATGCTAGAATATTACTCAGCCATAAAAAAGAATGAAATTTTGCCATTTGTGACAACATGGATGGACCTTGAATGTATTATGCTAAGTGAAATAAGTCAGACAGAGAAAGACAAATACCATATGATTTCATTTATATATGGAATCTAAAAAACAAAACAAATAAAAACCAGAAACAGACCCATACATAAATACAAAGAATAAATTGATGATTGCCAGAGGGGAAAGAGTTGAGGATGGGCAAATGGATGAAAGAGAGTGACAAATATAAGCTTCCAATTACAGAATGAGTAAGTCATGAGAATAAAAAGTACAACGAAAGGAATATAGTCAAAGATATTATAACAGTGTTGTATGGGGGCCCCTAGGTGACTCAGTTGATTAAGCATCTGACTCTTGATTTCAGCTCAGTATCTCAGGGTTGTTCGATTGAGTCCTGCGTTGGGCTCCACGCTGAGCATACAGCCTGCTTAAGATTCTCTC
>NW_023211835.1:0-570 GCF_002007445.2 Ailuropoda melanoleuca
GGGAGGTGGAATCCATAGAAAGGGCTTAAGAACATGGCTTTGGAGTTAATGTAGATCTGGGCTTCCTTCTTATCTCTGCCATTTTGAAGCCATGAGGACAGAGTTAACTTCTCCGAGCCTTAGTTTCCTTTAAATGGGGATAACTGTATGTGCCTCATAGATTACTGTAGGGAATTCACTGAGGGTGTGCGTAGAACCCTCGGCATAATGTCTGGCACGTAGTGGTCAGAGAATTATTCCTGGAGAAGGTGGGACTTGGTATAGGTCTTGAAAGTCAGGGAGTGTATAAAGATGTGGAGGGCATGTGGGAAGAGCATTGCAGGTAAGTAAGATCCCGTGCCCCCAGCTGGGGCTTGTTAAAAGCTGTGGTTCATTTCTGCCTTGTGTCTTGTCCCTTTCTGCACCACCCCCCAAACAGAAAGAGGTGGGTGTCATGGAAGGAGCTGGGCACAAGGCAGTGAACCCAGGAATTGTAGCATTCTATTTGCAGCTTTAAAGAGTCACTCCAGGAACACCTGGGTGGCTCAGTTGGTTAAGCGTCCCATTCTTGATTTTGGCTCAGGTCATGAT
>NW_023211836.1:0-570 GCF_002007445.2 Ailuropoda melanoleuca
CCACAGTCACTTTTTCAGGAGGCCATTGAGAAAGAGCAGAGGTTTTTGGGAAGAGTGGCTGTCAGACAAGCACGGAACCAATCATCTTTCTTATCTTGATATTAAGAACTTTCTCTGCTGTGATTATGCATTTTGTCTACACTAAAATGTCCTTATACTTAATCTCCTTCCCAAACCAGTTTATGAAATGTGTTTTTCCTAATCCACAGTGTCTAACCAACAAGTGAATAGTGGCATATGAATCACTGTAGATGATTCTGGTCATCTATACTTCCAGGGGAATTGAACAATCAGATATGCTTTTTGAACTTCTGTCTACTGAGATCTTCCTTCACCCCTAGTGTTCAAGGACATCCTTCTAGTTTCTTGCTATTTTCTACCAGTAGGTGGTGTAAAGTCCAACTTTTTTTGCCTTTAGGGAGCTATTCGTAGTGAGTTCCTCATGAGGTCATGCATGTGGGCTGAAAAGGGAGCTATAAATCAGAAGTAGAAGCCATGAGAACAAGACTTATTAGGACTTGGAACTTAATGGAACTTACTTGTTCCTTGGAGTTCCTTGAGCTTGATCTC
>NW_023211837.1:0-280 GCF_002007445.2 Ailuropoda melanoleuca
AGGGGCCTGGGGAGGATCCAGCCCTTAGAACCAAGGAACAAAGTGTGAGGGGAAAGCCCTTGAAGTCACGAGGGCCTTATGGAAGGTGGAACAGGTTTCAAGGTGCTTTGGTACCGTGACTGAAACATGACGAACACAGCACTGAGAAAGACAATTCGGACAAATCCCGCTTCCAACGAAATGTTTGCTCCCTGGGGAAATCCTGTCAAAACTGCTGGCGGCAATGGAACGAAAAGGCCCAAAACACGTCCGTCAGAAACAACACCGTACAGGGACCGTC
>NW_023211837.1:500-1019 GCF_002007445.2 Ailuropoda melanoleuca
GGTAATAAAGCAGAGCGTGTAGGAAAACACCTCCAGTGAACAGCAGCCTTTTCACTGGGGACACCGATTCCACATTGTGTGTAGGGGACTGGGAAGGATCCAGCCCTTAGAACCAAGAAACAAAGTGTGAAGGGAAAGCTCTTGAAGTCACGACGGCCTTATGGAAGGTGGAACAGGAATCAAGGTGCTTTGGTACCGTGAGTGAAACACGACGAACACAGCACTGAGAAACACAATTCGGCCAAAACCCGCTTCCAACGAAATGCTTGCTCCCTGGGGAAATCCTGTCAAAACTGCTGGCGGCAATGGAACGAAAAGGCCAAAAACACGTCCGTCAGAGACAACACCGTACAGGGACCGTCTTAGCACTATCATCACCCCTCGTGAATAGGGAAAATTAAGCGAAAGTGGTCGCGGAAGCCTGACGAGTGTGCCCCATAGTGGTCTCTGAGACCCCACACAGTCCAGGGAAATATCAACGATCATCATCTCTCGTGAGTAAGGGAGCATGAATGAAAA
>NW_023211837.1:1385-1564 GCF_002007445.2 Ailuropoda melanoleuca
AAAACACGCCCGTCAGAGACAACACCGTACAGGGACCGTCTTAGCACTATCATCACCCTTCGTGAATAGGGAAAATTGAGCGAAATTGGTCATGGAAGCCTGACGAGTGTGCCCCTTAGTGGTCTCTGAGACACCACACAGTCCAGGGAAATATCAACGATCATCATCTCTCGTGAGTA
>NW_023211838.1:0-1441 GCF_002007445.2 Ailuropoda melanoleuca
CTTGTAAGTATTTACCCCAATAAAAGTGCTGTAGAATTTTTCATTTGGTCTAAAGGTTAAGAGAAAAACTATAAAACAGGGAATAGATACTAATTATCCTATCTACTCTAGGGATACGGTTTATCGATAGACAATATAGTTAAGAAATTAAAATTCTGATATCATTTACGCAAAGTTGTCAGGGAAGTTTTATTTATTTTGCTTGATCAGAGACTTTTTTTTTCTTTTACTATGCCTGAACATCTGGGAGCAGTATAAATCAGAGATAGTGCACAAGTGTTTATGCTTTGGGTATTTCTCATGATGAGTAATCTATTGTTACTTTTATGTACACACTTGTGCAATGATAAAATGTGATTCAAAATATAGTAATGTTCCAAGAATGTGTCATGAATAACATACTCTCTCATGTCATCAGCATATTTTCACTAAGCTGGCCACACCTCAAAAAGAGATGTGAAAATGTGTTCTGAAACTGTACGTTCAGTGTTTTCTGTGACNTATAGTAATGTTCCAAGACTGTGTCATGAATAACATACTCTCTCATGTCATCAGCATATTTTCACTAAGCTGGCCACACCTCAAAAAGAGATGTGAAAATGTGTTCTGAAACTGTACGTTCAGTGTTTTCTGTGACAACACATTAAACTAGTGCTTTTCAACTGGGGTGTCACAAAACTCAAATAGATTGCATGAACAGACGTACCTCCTATGCATGTTTCCTCTTTTCCTGCAGTTTGTATAATCAACAGATGCAAGAGAGGGAGAAGAAAAGCTAATATAAAATAATAGCTAGCCTGGGGTGCCTGGGTGGCTCAGTCATTAAGCATCTGCCTTCAGCTCAGGTCATGATCCCAGGGTCCTGGGATCGAGCCCCACATCTCAAAGGGGAGCCTGCTTCTCCCTTTCCCTCTGTGTTCACTCTCTCTGTCAAGTGAATAAATAAAATCTTTAAAGAAAGCCCCCCAAAAAAACAAATAATAACTAATGTATATGGAGTGCTTACTATGTATCTTACATACATTCAATCTCACACTATCCCAAGGAGTCATTTCTCTGTCTTCATTATATAGAGTGCAATGCGCTAGGGCAGTAAATGTCATATAAATCTTCACAACTTTATAAAAGAGTTAATATTCTTCCCATAACTAGGAAAATTATGTAAAGGATGGTCAAGAATTTTCCAAATATGCATAACTCATTTGTGGAAAGACAAAGACTGTAATCCAAATCTGTGTGATTCCAAAACCGAGTTCTGCTTTATCACAATGATTCTTGGAAAGAAATTTCAGACCAAGTTTTTCAAATTTAGATATTATCAGTGGAAGTTAATTGTTTCTATTAGTTTTTCCAATACNGTTTCTATTAGTTTTCTATTAGTTTTTCCAATACTTTCTATTTTGTGTGTTCTTTATGATTCTCAACATCAAATTCCCTGCTA
>NW_023211839.1:0-1847 GCF_002007445.2 Ailuropoda melanoleuca
TAAGATTTGGGAATTTGTGATTTTTTTTTAAAGATTTTATTTATTTGAGAGAGCATGAGAGAGAAAGAGAGCATGAGGCGAGGGCGAGGGGGGAGAAGCAGATTCCTCGCTGAGCAGGGAGCCCGATGTGGGGCTCCATCCCAGGACCCTGGGATCACGACCTGAGCCCAAGGCAGACGCTTCACCGACTGAGCCACCCAGGCGCCCCAGGACTTTGTGACGTAGAGTACTTTAGAAATGGAGACTAACTGAACGAAGCACAAATACTAAATTTTGGCCTATTTAAAAACCAACCCTACTGATTTTCTCTTCTTCCACAATAATATTCTCTTTGCTGGTTCCCATGGTGACAGATTTAAGTCTCCCAACCCTTGAGATTGGGGTTTCAAGGTTTTGTCATCTTAAATCCTATTGTATAATTTATAATTTGTTATGCATAATTTGGTGGGAGGACGCTCCTACACCCTCCGCCTGAACATTCTCCCCGTGAATACTCCTGCCCCATCAGGAGAGTATAGAAGTCCAATTCAAAGTCTCACCTCCGGCTTGCAATGTCCATTCCAAACATTTCCTCTAAGTGCCCTTCACACAACCCTGAAGAAACTGGCAGCTTTCCACTGCTCTCTACGCCTAAGTCCCACAGGCTTGCGTCCCCGGATTCTAATCTCCACTAAAAGGTAACGGGACTTAGGTGTGTGTGCAGGGGCGAAGGATGGGAATAAATGAACGGCAGTTAATTAAGCACGATCCCCCACAAACGTACACATCACACAGATACACACCACACACACACCACACACACAGTTACACATGTACACACCACACACACACACATCACACACACACATCACACAGATACACACCACACACACATCACACAGATACACACCACACACACACAATCACACACAGTTACACATGTACACATCACACACACATCAGACACACACACACATATATCACACAGACACACACCACACACACACATCACACAGTTACACATGTACACACCACACACACATCAGATACACATATATCACACAGATACACACCACATACACATCACATGCACAATCACACATGTACACACCAGACATCACAGATACACACACACATGCACGTCACACAGATACACACACACCACACACCACATACATATGTATCTCTCTCTCACACACACGCACACACGCACACGTGCCCCACATACATGCCCCCCCACCCCTCCCACACAACTGAGCTCCCTGCGGAGTTCCTTCATAAGTAAAGAGGAAAGACGTCTCAACATAAAGGAACACAAGGGATTTTCAAATACACTATGTAACCGGAAATATTTTTGTAAAGCGCCCCGCTGTCATTTCCAGTTCCCTTTCCAGCAGTTTAAGTGTTTTGGCTGTAGGTACTTTAACTATAGACTCCTTGTGAAATAAATCCCTTTGTTACGAATGGATTTTAAACCCCAAGGAAAACTAATGACAGAACGCCCCAAAAAACCAGCAGTTAACCTCTAAAGAAGACACCAAAGCGACAGAAGAGTTGATACTCTCCCCTCACATCAGAGCAGATTTTTCACAGAATCCTAGATGGTCACGTGATCGGGTAAATGCCTTTCAAACACGGCCACTCTCTGTGGCCACGCACAAGCTGGGGGACCTGCGTGTCCCGCCCTCATGGCTTCTNCGCCCTCGTGGCTTCTCTCCAGCTGACGAGCCCCGGCGAGCGGGCAGCCGGTGGGCCCAGGTAGCTCTTGCCCCCCATCCCCCCTGCAGTCAGACGCAGCGTGGTTAGTGCCCGACCCAGTCGCTGCTGGGGACCGGGGCTCCCCCACCCCAGAGCCGCAGAGCCCCCGC
>NW_023211840.1:0-570 GCF_002007445.2 Ailuropoda melanoleuca
ACCTGATCTTGCCCAAAGTATGTACCCTGGCTTTTTATTGTGCTTGTGTGTATGTGTGTGTGTGATCCAAGTTTCTTAAAAGTTTGAGTAGTTCCATTCAGTGCTCCTTGCAGAGAAATGGAACATAGAAACACATTTATTTATCTAGAAAATGTTTTCTAAGAAGTGCAGTACAAAAAATGAACATGTTAAATGCGCATAATAATGAAACATCTGTGAACCACCCCAACTTGAGAAATTATTGAGGTGCCTCTGTAATCCTTCCCCTCCAATGTTCTACCCTCCCCACTCCCTAAAGGTCACAAATGTGGTGATCTTGTTCCCTTTCCCCCTCTCCTTTCTTCTTCTGTGTAGTATTTTATCATATGTGTTTCTCTAGCATTCGTTTTGCTTGGTTTGAACTTTTCAAAAATGTTCTATTCCCTTCTTTCAGTGAATAGTATGTTTCTTAAATTCAACGATTGATGCTTGTAACTGGCAGCTCTAGTTTGTTTTTACTGCTACATAGTTTTCCATTGTACCAGTTTTCTGTACATTCCCTCCTCCACATTTGAAAGGCGATTATGTGCT
>NW_023211842.1:0-570 GCF_002007445.2 Ailuropoda melanoleuca
ACGCTGGGTGTCTAAAGGGGATTAAGGGGCAGGTGTCTCCTTCAGGAGATGGAGTGAAGGACATGGTCATCCAGTAAGTCACTTCAGCTCAGCCAGGGCACCCTGATAGAGGTCTGGCCCAGCCCCAGCTCCCCTGCAAGGTGCGTAAACCCGGGACGAGGGGACAGGCTGCGACAGAAGAGGGGCCACCCTTGTGTCTTGGGAGTTCGGTGAAGTTACTGGCAGGAGACGTTCCAGACTGGCACCCACCAGCGTGAGCTCTGGGTGCAGAGGCGGAGTTCCAGTTACCCGTGTGTTGTTGTAGTCACGCGTGTTAACGGACAGCACAGAATGCAGGGCACAGTAGAAGGGCAGAGCGGTGGAAAGTTCTGTGATTCGCCTGGGAAGATGTTAGCAGGTGAACAAGACCCAGCTTCCAGGGTCTTCAGCTGAATACCTACTCCCTAAGCAGGCTCCAAATGGGGATGTAACTGGAGCTATTTAAACTAGAGAGCGGGCGGGGGCCTGTGAGGGGCGAGGGACAAGGAGTCATGGGGAGGGGTGGGGAGGACCCCAGAGGAGGGAAGGAGA
>NW_023211843.1:0-570 GCF_002007445.2 Ailuropoda melanoleuca
TCAAGTAAACCTTTGGACAGGGGACATATGCTGAGCTATTTTACAAATATTTATAAAGTGACATAAAGAATTTATGGAAATAAACCATTAGTGAGATTAAAATCTGTGATCAATATCATGTCATAGAGTTCTCAGCTTCCATTCGTAACTACTTTAGAAGTGGTCATTCTTCCCCTGAGCACCAACTCAGCTTGGCACGTAACGTGCATATGGTACACATGCATGCCCCATCTCCACCGGATTCTCAATCCTCTGAAGACAGTAACTGAGCTTTACTTCTCTCTGTATCTGCTATGGCTATAACGAGCACAGTTTGTCTTACCCAATAGGTGATCAATCAACGATGAGTGAACGGTAATCAAAAGGGATAATTGCAGCTTTTACTTGGGAGGAAATGATAGGACCATATAAAGAAGATGACACGAGGGGCGCCTGGGTGGCTCAGTCATTAAGCGTCTGCCTTCGGTTAAGAGCGTGATCCCAGGGTCCTGGGATCGAGCCCCACGTTGGGCTCCCTGCTCCACTGGGAGCCTGCTTCTTCCTCTCCCACTCCCCCTGCTTGTGTTCCCT
>NW_023211844.1:0-570 GCF_002007445.2 Ailuropoda melanoleuca
GACCCATCGATATGCTATCTACAAGAGACTCCTTTTAGACCCAGTGACACTTCCAGATTGAAAATGAGGGGGTAGAGAACCATTTATCATGCTAATGGACATCAAAGGAAACTGGAGTAGCAATCCTTATATCAAATTAGATTTTAAACCAAGGACTGTAATAAGAGCTGAAGAGGGACAGTGTATCATAATTAAAGGGTCTATCCAATAAGAAGATCTGACAGTTGTAAATATTTATGCCCCTAACATGGGAACAGCCAATTATATAAACCAATTAATAACAAAACTAAAAAACTCATGGAAAATAATACAGTAATAGTAGGGGACTTTACCACTCCACTCACAGCAATGGACAGATTGTCTAAGCAGAGATCCACAAGGAAACAAGAGCTTTGAATGCCATACTGGACCAGATGGACTTCACAGATATATTCAGAACCTTTCATCCTAAAGCAACAGAATACATATTCCTCTTGAGTGCATATGGGACATTCTCCAGAATAATTAACATACAGGATCACAATTCAGGTCTCAACCAGTACAAGAATATTGGGATTATTCCCTGCATAT
>NW_023211845.1:0-570 GCF_002007445.2 Ailuropoda melanoleuca
TTTTTTTTTTCTAAGTAGGCTCCACACCCAGCATGGAGCCCAATGTAGGGCTTTAACTCATGACTCTGATATCAAGACATGAGCTGACATCAAGAGTAGAATGCTCAACTGACTGAACCACCCAGGCACCCCTAAACAACACACTTCTAAATATCCTCTAGGTCAATGAAGAAATCACATGGGAAATTAGAAAATATTTGGAACTGAATGAGAATAAAAACAGAGCATATCGAAATTGTGAGATGCAGCTAAAACAGTGTTTAGGCAGAAGTGTATAGCTTTCAGTGCTTATACTAGAAAATAAAAATTAGTTAAAATCAATTATCTCAGGGCACCTGGGTAGCTCAGTCGGTTAAGCGTCTGCCTTCAGCTCAGGTCATGATCCCAGGGTCCTGGGATTGAGCCCTACATCAGGCTCCCTGCTCGGTGGGGAGCCTGCTTCTCCATCTCCCTCTGCCCCTCCAATCCCACTCATGCTCTCTCTCAAATAAATAAATAAAATCTTTTTTAAAATTTAAAAATAAAATAAAATCAATGATCTCCACTTTATTCTTAATGGCTGGGGGGGAG
>NW_023211847.1:0-570 GCF_002007445.2 Ailuropoda melanoleuca
AGTTTCCTGTTGGCAAAATGACTTCGCTATATACATCATTCTTATCTTAAATGTTTGTGAAAGTCAGTCAGTCAACAAGCACTTATCAAGTGCATAAAAAAGCATTTCACATAAATCAATATGCTATAAGTCAATAAGATAATTGCTCAAATGTCACCAATAAAAGTGGTGTTCCTCAAATGAAAGTTTTCAAATGTACAGATTGTGAAAACACACACAGAAAATATGACTGCATGGCTAAATTACCCTTAATGATCTGAAGCTTTAGAAGATGTCTAAATGTCTGTATGCCTGCCTACCTACCTACCCACACACAATGCTTGCATATTTAAGTAAAATACTTTCAGTGAACTAAGCTATTCATTTTTTTTTAGATGCAACATCCAACACATGGATAAGAGCACAGTAAATGATTAATCAGAAAACATTTGCTGAACTAGGATGTACTATGAGTTGTACCCTAAACCATAAAAATGCACTCCACATTGAGGCCTCTTAGAGATGAGAATGACAAGTTATATGCAGCTCTCTGGATCTATTATACTCTAATAAAGGGAATTTTAACATGGA
>NW_023211848.1:0-570 GCF_002007445.2 Ailuropoda melanoleuca
GCAGGTTAGCTGGCAGCTAGTAGAGCCTCACTCACGTGCGGGAGTCAGCTCTCGGGCACCACCTGCTCTCATCATTCAGCAGCCTGCCCAGCCTTCTTCACACCAGAAGTCTCAGGATTCAAGAGTAGCAAGAGAGGGTAAGCCCTGAATTACAAGAACTTTTCAAGCCTTTTATACCACATTTGCTGCTATACATTAGCCAAAGCAAGACACAGGGCCAGCCGGATTCTAGAGGAGGGAAAAATCCAGTTACAAAGAGAAGGAGCTGCAAAGTATGTGGCTAATTTTGCAATCTACCACAGAAAGCAAAACACAAGATTTCATAGTGGTACCAAAATAAGGTCTTTAGCATGGGACTTGCGATCTTGAGTTCTGTACATGTACTACCATTTAAATTTTTCTGCTACTTCTGGATAATTCCTTTAACAATTATTTTTGTCTTAATTGAGTTAGTTGTTATTTTATTAGGCATAATGCAAACACATAGAAAGAAAATATAAGGAAAAGAAAGAGATACAAAATGAAAAGAAACACTCTCCCTCAATCTTTCTCATTCCCTCCCCCCTCCAC
>NW_023211849.1:0-1215 GCF_002007445.2 Ailuropoda melanoleuca
TCTGTTGAAGGGCATCTCGGCTCCTTCCATGATTTAGCTATTGTGGACATTGCTGCTATGAACATTGGGGTCAAAGACAGAATCTTAAAAGCAGCAAGAGAAAAGAACTTGTCACCTACAAGTGAACCCTCATAAGGCTATTAGCAATTTCTCAGCAGAAACCTTACAGGCCAGGAGACAGAGGGATTACATATTCAAAATGCTGAGAGAAAAGAACTGCCAACCAAGAATACCATACTGAGCAAAATTATCCTTCAGAAATCAAATCAAATCAGNTCAAATCAAATCAGTAAGTTTGGTACACATTACTATAATGAAAAAAATTATATGATCATCTCAATATGTGCAGACCAAGCATTTAACAAAATTCAACATCTTTTCATGATAAACACTCTCAATACAGTGGGTACCAAAGTATCACAGCAGCAATGTCCACAAAAGCCAAACTGGAAGGAGCCGAGATGCCCTTCAACAGATGAATGGATAAAGACGATATGCTGTATACATATAATGGGGTATTACTCAGCCATCAGAAAGGATGAAATCTTACCATTTACATTGATGTGAATGGAACTGGAGTGGATTATGCTGAGTGAAATAAGTCAGTCAGGGAGAGGCAATTATCATATGGTTTCACTCATCTGTGGAATATAAGAAACAGCACAGAGGATCATAGGGGAAGCGAGGGAAAACAGAATGGAAAGAAATTAGAAGGGGAGACAAACCATGAGGGACTCTTAAGTATGGGAAACAAACTGAGGGTTGCAGGAGGGGAGATGGGTGGGAAGATGGTGTAACTGGGTGATGTGTGGGAAGATGGTGTAACTGGGTCACAGGCACTAGGGAGGGCAGTTGTGATGAGCACTGGGTGTTGCATGCAAGTGATGAATCACTAAAGTCTACCCCTGAAACCAATAATGCAATATATGTTAACTAACTTGAATTTAAATAAAATCTAAAAAACAAAAAAGAAACAAGTAACATCATGAAAAGGCAACCTACAGAATGAATGAAAATATTTGCAAACCACGAATCTAAAAAATGGTTAATATCTAAAATATATAAGGAATTCATATAATCCGATAGCAAAAAACAAATAATTCAATTTAAAACTGGGCCAAGCACCTTAATAGGCATCTTTCCACAGAAGATATTCAAACGGCCAACGGTACCAAAAAAGGGGCTCAACATCACTATTCATCAGGGAAACGCAAA
>NW_023211850.1:0-199 GCF_002007445.2 Ailuropoda melanoleuca
CGGCCAAAACCCGCTTCCAACGAAATGCTTGCTCCCTGGGAAATCCTGTCAAAACTGCTGGCGGCAATGGACCAATAAGGCCCAAAACACGTCCGTCAGAAACAACACCGTACAGGGACCGTCTTAGCACTATCCTCACCCTTCGTGAATAGGGAAACATGAGGGAAAGTGGTCGCGGAAGCCTGACGAGAGTGCCCCA
>NW_023211850.1:602-1143 GCF_002007445.2 Ailuropoda melanoleuca
AAAACTGCTGGTGGCAATGGAACGAAAATGCCTAAACCATTTCTGTCAGAAACAACACTGTGCAGTGGCCGTTTTAGCACAATCCTCACCCTTCGTGAATAGGGAAACATGAGGGAAAGTGTTCGTGGAAGCCTGACGAGAGTGCCCCAGAGTGGTCTCTGAGACACCACACAGTCCAGGGAAATATCAACGAACATCATCTCACTTAAATAAGGGAGTCTAAATGAAAACGTTCAAGAATTTCGAGGACTCAGCGCCCTTCTTATTGGTATTAAAGAAGAGCGTCCAGGATAACACCTCCAGCTAACATCCGCATTTCCTTGGGACCCAGATTCCCCATTGGGTAAATGTGCCTTGGAAGCATCCAGCACTTAGAACCAAGAAACAAAGTGCGAAGATAAAGCCCTTGAAGTCACATTGGCCTTATAGAACGTGGAACAAAAATCAAGGTGCNAAATCAATTGCTTTGATACCGTGAGTGAAACACGACGAAGACAGCACTGAGAAAGACAATTCGGCCAAAACCCGCTTCCAACGAAAT
>NW_023211851.1:0-570 GCF_002007445.2 Ailuropoda melanoleuca
ATTTATCTGAGAGAGAGAGAGTGAGCACGAGGCGGTGGGGGCAGAGGCAGAGAGAGAGGGAGAAGCAACTCCCTGCTGAGCAGGGAGCCCAACATGGGGCTCGATCCCATGCCCCTGAGATCACGACCTGAGCCAAAGGCAGATGCTTAACCGACTGAGCCCCCGAGGCGCCCCGGATGTTAACCAGACTCATTGTGGTGCTCATTTCACTATATCTACAAGTATTGAGTCATGATGTTTTATAACTAAAACTAATATAATGTTATATGTCAATTATATCTCAATTAAAAAAATGGAAAAAAATATTTTTAATGGTTTTAAGCTTGTGTGTGGGTTCTGACTGCTCCCTGAGCAGAAGAGTCACATACCCAGCATAAAGAAAGGACGCGACTAGATTCTCCATCTGGTGTCAGTGTGGAACCCTTGTCTCCCGGGTGAGCGGGGCTTGTGGTTCCTCAGTGTCAAGTTGGAGTGGGGGTGGGGCAGCACTCCCTCTTCTGTGCTTCCAGAGCACCGTGGGTACTCTCTCTTCCAGCGCTCTTGGCCTTGGATACCTCTGTAGGCATCTCC
>NW_023211852.1:0-570 GCF_002007445.2 Ailuropoda melanoleuca
TATTATTATTATTATTATTATTATGAGCAAAGAATGGGAAGTTAAAACCATTTATTTCATTTTTAGTTCAGTTGTTAGGATGTTATTTGTGCAGTTCAAGAAACTTCTAACAGCTGTCTTTTAAAATGTAATGATTAAGACTGCAGCAATCTCAGTAGGTAGCAAACGAAAACTATTAAAGCAGGGATAATAAAAAGACAATTTTAAAGATTTCACCAATAGAAAAGAGACAAGAGTTGCTGAAATGCCTTAACATAAGTTGCTAAGCAAAGCCGCAAAGACAATTAGAATGAGCACAGGGAAGGGTAATGAGTAGCGATAATTAAAGCTGCCACAAGATACACTCACACACACCAATTCACACACATCTATGTGTCCTTTAGGGAATGGGTGAAGTCAGCAGCAGAAAAGAGAAAAGGGTGGTTATTAAACCGGTCATGTAGTGAACACTTGCCTTCACCCGGCTTCTCCCTCATGGTGAAAGGGAAAGAGAAGCCACATCATCAGCATTACTGCCAGGATGCTTTGCCCTTGGAGCCTGGTCCTCGTCCTTGTCCTTGTCCTTGTCCT
>NW_023211853.1:0-570 GCF_002007445.2 Ailuropoda melanoleuca
TTCCTGACATTTTGCCTTCTAAATATTTAATGTCATGCAAAAGTCCTACAGCAAAATATCAGTTGCAATGTTTTGTAAAAAGAAAACTCAATATCTATGAAATTAGGTGGTTAGAAGGAGAAAAGGGACAGATATGGAGAAAACACATTAAAGTTTTATTTTTAAATTCCACTAGGGTCTATTTGAGTATAGTTTTTAGCTAGCTAAGGTTGTAACTGCTATTACAGGCAAAAAAGAAAATTAAAATGGAGAGCAGATTATGCCTCATAAAGATGTAAACAAGAAATGCCTAATAGGAAAGCTTTAACAGATAAAGTATCTCTAAATGTTCTTTTCATTGACCCTGTAAGAGTAATAGTACCACTATTATGGTGCACTAGCTAAGAGCAGACAACACTGTAGTGTAATACAGGGTAAGTTATTTAGCATACCTGATTATCAGTTTTATCCTTTGCAAAATGCACAATCATAGGTTTGTAATAAGGATTAAATAAGGCAATGTTACAGCATGTGGTAGCACTTGGTGCCCAGTAAACACTAAAAAATGGGGTAGGTTTTTGTAAAAAAAAA
>NW_023211854.1:0-570 GCF_002007445.2 Ailuropoda melanoleuca
ATGGTAGAAATGGATACAGTAAACCCATAAATGTCTGATTACTTAGTCCTTTTTGACTTGCTGATTTTGTCTCTACCTTCCTCTTATTTATTGAGTTTCGTTAAAATTCATTTATAACTTCCGAAGAGTCTTTCTATTTCCTTTACTGCAGCTACAGTATGAAGGTAAATTAGATGAATATGATACAGAGCATCTCTACATGACCGGAATAAAGTAAAAGGCTCTTCTGGAGCTTTATTCTCATAATACAAAGTTCATTATCCTTATTTCAAAGATATTTGTATTAGACCCTAAGAATTTCTGTCTCATGACTCCTGTGATTTCAAACAAGGTAAGGCAATAGACTGGCATGTTTACATTTTAATCTGAAAGTTATCTTGCAGTAATAGGGTTTTCTTTTAGGATATTAAAATGAGCTGAGAAGCATGCCTGCAGAGACCACACTGTGCACAGAATGAGCCAAATCATCCTATTCCATTCAATTAGATATGTTAAGAAAGATAAACATAACAAATGAGCCTGTGGAATATGCAAACAGCTTCAAGGAAAAAAAAAACAGGAATGAGAAAA
>NW_023211855.1:0-570 GCF_002007445.2 Ailuropoda melanoleuca
GGATTGCATTAAATGTGTAGATTACTAAGGTAGTATGGATATTTTAACAACGTTTTTTCAATCCATGAGCATGCAATCTCTTTCCACTGATTTTGTGATCTCAATGAATTCATTTATCAGTTCTAGTAAGTTTTTTGGTGGAGTCTTCTGAGTTTTCTATATATAGTGTCATGTTATCTGCAAATACTGAAAGTTTTACTCTTCCTTCCCAATTTGGATTGTTGTCTCTTGTATTATTGCTGTGACTCGGCCTTCCAGGACTATGTTGAATAGAAGCAGTGAGAGTGGACATCCCTGTCTTGTTCCTGGCCTTAGCAGAAATGCTCTGTTTTTCACCATTGAATATGATGTTAGCTGTGGATTTTTCATATATGGCCTTTGTTATGTTGAGGGTTTTTTAAAAACCATGAATGGATGTTGTACTTTGTCAAATGCTTTTTCTACATCTTTTTTTTTAATGATTTTTTATTATATTATGTGAGTCACCATACATTACATCCCCGGATTCCGATGTAAAGTTCGATGCTTCATTAGTTGTGTATGACACCCAGTGCACCATGCAATACGTGC
>NW_023211856.1:0-570 GCF_002007445.2 Ailuropoda melanoleuca
AGATGCACATTTGGAATAAATGCACCATCATGGACAGGGATCAGGACTAATCTTAGTGAAGAGATTGATATGAGATAACCTCCACACCTTATGTCCTACATGTTTAGGGGTTAAGAAGAGCCAATGAACCACTGCATCTCATTTACAACTGCCATGCCTATCCCAAAAAATCAGAGCCTGGCTATCACCGTGTACCTTGAGTTCTATAAGACCAATACCTTCATGTTTTGGAATGTCAGTCATCACAAGAGCTGCAAACTACCACATCACCCCTAGTCATCTACATGCTATAATCCCCATCACCCAAGCACATTCTCTAAGACCTCTTTTTCATCTCTACCCAGCACCCCAAATGCTTCCCTTGTGCCCTCTGGAAGTCATACCCCATTAACAGGTAAAGTCTCCTATGTTGTCCACCTTTATTTTGAGTGTTTCCTTCACCTTTTTACTCTAAATAAACACTGGCTTTCTACACTGGATACAATTTTCCCTGCAGCCTTCTCACAACTCTGGGGGCCCTGGGCTTAGAGGCAGAGGATTTGTGGTTCTGGCTCCTCCTTGTTCCTTCTC
>NW_023211857.1:0-570 GCF_002007445.2 Ailuropoda melanoleuca
AGATGTAAATTCCTTAATATGCCTAAAGAAAAACATGCCGACATCACAATAAAGTATGTGGGAAGATGGCCATGACTTCAAGAGGTGCTAGCTATGTCTACATCCCTTGATTCTGGGTGGGTCTTCCAATTGCTTTGAACAATACAATACAGGGGAAGATTCACTGTGCCTTTTTCCAGGTGGCATCCACAGCCTGTCTCTTGGAACACTTGCTTTCCGACCCCAGTCACATTGCTACAAGAAACCCGAACCACATGAAGAAGCCATGTGTAAGATCAACACTCAAGTCAAGGGGCCGCAGCTTAGCTCCAAGATGACACACACATCAACTGTGAGGTATCTCGAAGTCCAGCATCTTGAGAATCCAACCTAGCAGAGTCTTTAGTTGACATAAGCTCCGCCTACCACCTGACTTCAAAGGCAAGGGAGACTCGGAGCAAGAACTGCTCATTTGAGCTCAAAGAACAGTGAGAGGTGGTAAGTTGTTTTAAGCCACTAAGTTTGGGGGTGGTTTGTTATTCAGCAGTATATAACTGGAGCAACATGAGTACATACAGTGTGTGTATGTGC
>NW_023211858.1:0-570 GCF_002007445.2 Ailuropoda melanoleuca
GCCTGGCAAATGAAATTATTCCATAGGTGGTTATTCTGGCTAGTTTTTCTCTCCATCCTGGGCCTCAGTTTCCTGATCTGTAAAATGAAAATAATCACACCCTGTGCACAGGACTGAGCGAGATGGTGTCTATATTGTTGCCCTCAGACATAGGTCCATAACTGTCAGCCCAACTGTTACCTGTTCCCCTCTCTATGCCTCAGCGTCCTCACTGGATTCAGTCGTCTCTCAGGACCCCCACTGGAGGTCCAGGGCACTCGCCACCTGCTCTCTGAACACAATCGTACCCCCCTCCCTTTCCCCCTTCTTGCCTGGGCCACAACTGCAGCCTCATTATCGTGCTGACATTTGCTTTGGCAATTACCTGTTAAATTGAACAAAGGCCGAGAGAGAGGCAGATAACAGGTCAGCCAGAAGCCCTGGCTTTGGAGAGAGAAGCAAGCAGAGGTGTTAGCCCGAGCCCTGACCTCGGGCCCAAGAAACAAAGCTAGTGATGCCGGGAGGTGGGTGTGAGGTGGGCTCGGGATTAATTTCCCCCAGCTGAGAAGCCAGAGCCGGGGGGGGGGGGGG
>NW_023211859.1:0-570 GCF_002007445.2 Ailuropoda melanoleuca
CAAACAGCCCATTTAGTTGTTCCCTTTTTCTATATGTTACAGGAGTAATAATCCACTCTATGTCAGGCTGCACACAAGATTAATGTGTCAGCATGAAGGTGCTTTACTAGCCTTTGGCATTCTATTGCTAAAGGTGAACTCAGCAAAATCCAGCAAGACACATTTGCCAATCCTATAAAAATACCATATAAACTGTTGACTCGCCAGTTGCATATAGCAGCAAGTAAAGCGTAACTATTCAACACGCGTACTCCAGGTAATAACAGAGTAGTTTATTATCATTGCAGGTGCAGAAACCTGCCAACATTTCAGCCATCTGGGCTTCCTCAGGGCAGCATACAAGTAAAATATGTGAATGAAATATGTGACTTGAATACAGTTTTGTTTTTATTTTTTTTCTTATGGGCCCTCACGAAATTGCTTTATATATCTTGGAAAAACAATTCTGTAATGTTAGTTTACTTTAGAAAGCCATCAACTTTTACCAATTTACGCCCATTAGCATTCTCATTAAATTGCCTATGTCTGAATGATAATGGATCTTCAGATGAAATTTTATGACAAAAAAAA
>NW_023211860.1:0-1133 GCF_002007445.2 Ailuropoda melanoleuca
AAATTAATAAAATGTAGTTTATGAAACTGTCTAAACATGTATTAGTCATGAATTCATGAGAAATAATTTTAAGAAAGAAGAATGAGTATCTAGATTTTTAAAAATAAATACCTTTAAAATTTTTTTTCAAAGTCTGATGATAAAAGGGGAGAGATGAAGAAAGTTATTGAGTTACGACAATCTCTGGAATATTGTTTGGATCAAGAAATGAAGAAAAATGGTGAATTAGAAAAAGAGATTACTAGGTAAGACTGTAATATTTCAGATCATTTTAAGCATTAATTAATTGATTTAACTATCATTTTACTTTATTAAAACCTAAATACAAATTCTTGCCAAAATATTACACTTACACTTTAATTAGATTCCTTAAAGAGTAACAATAGTTCCCTTAACAATAGCAACTGCACTTTTCATGGTCCACCTTGAATAGTTTCTGCAAGATATCTTTGTTCTTTGGTAATCTTTCCTTTTCATAGTGTTCTTCCCTTCAAACCAATATTTTAGTATCTAAAAACCTATCTGTGTCATTGTTTAATCACCTCAAAAGTTATCTTGGTTTGGCTTCTATATTCTTATTTTGTATTATTGTTTAATTTAAATTCAATTCATCAACCTATGGTGTATTATTAGTTTCAGAGGTAGAGTTCAGTGATTCATCAGTTTATATAACACCCTGTCCTGATTACATCAGGTGCCCTCCTTCATGTCCATCATCCAATTACCCTATCTTCCCACCCTCCTTCCCTCCAGCAACCCTCAGTTTGCTTCCTATGATTGAGAGTTTCTTATGATTTGTCTCCTGCTCTGATTTCATCTGCTTTTATTTTTTCCTCCCTTCCCTTAGGCTCCTCTGTTTTGTTTCTTAAATTCTACATACCAGTGAACTCAAATGATAATTCTCTTTCTCTGATTGAATTATTTTGCTTAGCATAATACCCTCTAGTACCATCCATGTCACTGCAAATGGTACGATTTCATTTTTTTGATGGCTGAGTAACATTCCATTGCATGTGTGCGTATATATGTATATATATATACACACACACACACACACACACTATATCTTCTTTTTCTGTTCCTCTGTCGTTGGGCATCTGGGCTTTTTCCATAGATTGGCCATTGTGGACATT
>NW_023211862.1:0-157 GCF_002007445.2 Ailuropoda melanoleuca
GGGCATTTTTAAAGCTCTTTCGGAGAAAAACATGCAGCCAAGGATCCTTTATCCAGCAAGGCTGTCATTCAATATCGATGGAGAAATAAAGACGTTCCAGAATCACCAGTCATTAACCAATTTCGTAACCACGAAACCAGCCCTACAGGAGATATTA
>NW_023211862.1:450-613 GCF_002007445.2 Ailuropoda melanoleuca
AAATGGACCTCAAAAGAAAGCTGGAGTAGCAATTCTCACATCAGATAGACTGGATTTTAAACTAGAGGCTATACAGAGAGACCCAGAAGGGTACTCTATTATTCTTAAAGGAAGTATTCAACAAGTGGATATGACAATTATTAATATATATGCCCCCAACAGG
>NW_023211863.1:0-570 GCF_002007445.2 Ailuropoda melanoleuca
AGCCTGAGCCCAGTGCCTCACAGCCCAAACTGGCCATCATCCAGGAGGCATGGTTTGCCCAGGGTGCACCAAGCTCCCCATGTCCCATCAGCCCATTTTAATGGCCGGGCAGTGGCAGCTGCCACCGACGATCGATCAATCCCATCACCTACACGGTCGCTGCTCCCGTGACCACCTCGACCTCCCAGCAGCCTGTGGTGCAGATGGCGCACGTCACCCACCAGATCCCTGCAGTGTCTGTCACCAGCATGGCAGGCCTGGCCCCAGGAAGCATGTACACTGTCGTTGTCCAGGCTCTGGTCACTCAGGCTGCCGTGCCGGCCCCTCCTAAGGCAGAGCCGCCAGACAATGGAGATCACAAAGAAGTAAAAGTGTATGTGGAACCTATTCCTGCCATTACCCATGCCACAGCGGGCGCTGCCAGCCGGATCATTCAGGAGCCACAGACCACCCCTGTCCACACGGTCACCACAGTGCAGCAGGCACCTCTAGGTCAGCACAGCAACCAACAAAAACGGTCCCCCGAAACGGGACTCGCCTGATGCCAATCCCTGCCACTGGCCGTAACCA
>NW_023211864.1:0-570 GCF_002007445.2 Ailuropoda melanoleuca
AGCTCTTACAAAGCTACAGTGCATTATGTAAATCAGTAATAAAAATAGCAATGAAATCATCTGCTTCCACATAATGTTAATAGTTAATAGTTATTGAGTGTTTATTATGTAATAGGCACTTTCCAGCCTCTTTCCAAATTAATTTATTCGATACAACAATCTATTATTATCTCTATTTTACAGAGCAGGAAACTGAGGCAGGGGAAATGAAGGAAATTGTCTGCTGGTTGAACCAATCAGGAAGTGGTAGAGACGGGAGTGAAACCCAGCAGCCTAGTTCCAGAGCTCTTGGTTTCAATTACTGTGTTATCTTGCATCTAGATGTAATAAGAGTGACTTGCAACAGTAAAAAGGAAAAATCATCTTATGGAATGAATTAATAAGTCTTTACACCACATCACAAAGCACAAATTAAGTAACCACTTCAGTCTCACAAATACCATATAAAAAATGTGGAAAATAATAACACATACTCTGCAGGACCCATGCAAGTATTCAAGGCTAGGACAGCTGTGAATGTGCCTAGCAGAGTGCTCTGAGCAAAAAAGGAATTTAATAAATACTGATTTT
>NW_023211865.1:0-570 GCF_002007445.2 Ailuropoda melanoleuca
AGCTTAATTTAGCACATGAGAAATCCAAGTCAGAGAGGTCAAAGCTCAGTAGGCATTGTTGCCAGTGCAGTGGGAATGTCTTCTTGGTCCGGTGCCTAAGCAGTAACTTGACTCCGAAGATAGACATCCTGGGTTCAAGTTCTGCGTCCATTACCTACCTCCCGTGTGACCTGGGGCAAGTGATCTTGGGCAAGTTACTTAACTTCTCTTTGCTTCTGTTTCCTCTCCTATAAAATGAGGATAATAGTATCAATTTTTTGGTGAGGATATGTGTAAGTGACTGACACAGTATAAGTACAAAATACATGTTAGCTGGTATTATAATAATTAATATTGCTTGAGCCTCCCAATAATCTGCAGCACAGTGCATGTGGGGGAGGACAGTGGGGACCGCTTTCCTTCCAGCTCAGCCATGGGCACAACAGCTCCTGGGCCTGGTAGCTGGGGCTGCTGGGGATGCCATTCTCCAGCAGGAAGTCATCCAAGTCCAGGTATGACCTTCTCTCAAATGGGAAGGTCATGTTCCTAGATGCGGGGGGGCAGGGGGAGGGAAGCCGATTCTATAGCCTA
>NW_023211866.1:0-570 GCF_002007445.2 Ailuropoda melanoleuca
CGTGATCCTCCATTCCTTCTCCTTCGCCCACCCACTGGAAACTACCAGAGCATGTGTCCGGAACTTTCAGAGACAGTCTCTGTCCTAAGTGTCCGTTCTCCTGGCCCTACCAGCAGTAATAGGGAAAGCCAGGGTGCTGACATCAGACTGCGCAGTTCTGAATCTCAGCTTTGTCACTTATTCACCGAGTGGCCTTCCTTAACCTTCTGTCTCCATTTCATGACTCATCTGTAAATTGGCCAGAACAGCCCACTGGATTGCTATGAGAATTAGAAGTGACAATAGAAGAAACAGCTTAGCATAGTATCCATCTATGCTAATACCGAACAGTATCTAATCAGTCCGCATAGTAATAGTAAGCACTCAATAAACACTAAACTTATTTTATTCATAATTGTCATTACTGCACAAGGAGACACTTGCCGTACACTATCTCTCCCTTTTTAAAAAGATTTTATTTTACTTATTTTAGAGAGAGAGAGAGTGGGGAGGGGGCGGGAGAGCGAGATAGAATCTCGTGCGGGCTCCACGCCCAGCGCAGAGCCCGATGCAGATCTCCATCTCACGCCC
>NW_023211867.1:0-570 GCF_002007445.2 Ailuropoda melanoleuca
AAAAAAAACTATTTATTTATTTGACAGAGAGAGAAAGAGAGATAGCGCACACGTAGGGGGATCAGCAGAAGGAGAAGGAGAAACAATGCTCTCCACTGAGCAGGGAGCCTGAGGCGGGGGTCCATCCCAGATCATGACCTAAGCTTAGGCAGGTGCTTAACTGACTGAGCCACCCAAGCACCACCATCCTTTTACTTCTAAGAACGATATGTAGTACATACTATCATTACCTCCATTTTACAGGTGAGTGAACTGAGACCTGGAGCAATTCAGTAACTCAGTCAAAGCCATATAGCCCAAAAGAGCTGGAGTCCAGGTTTTCACCCAGGTAGTCTGAATATAGTCTGTGTTCTTAAATACTGTGTTAAATATGTAATATGTTAAAAATAAAATGAAATAACAAATTGAGAGACAATATTTTCAATATATATAGCAGAATTATCAGCCTTAATATATAAACAGAAACAAAGGATAGAAACTGGCAATTCATGACAGAATTACAAAAGCTAACAAATATATCAAAAATCTCTACCCAAATGAGTAAAGAAGCTTTATTTATACATATATATA
>NW_023211868.1:0-570 GCF_002007445.2 Ailuropoda melanoleuca
TGCAGTTCTGGGTCCGTGCTTCACGCTGGAGCATAGGCCAGATCTGTGGTGGGCAAGCAAAGGCTAAAAACACCAGGGGCCTGGTTATGAAGGTCTTAGAGGGTAAAAATGCCCAATGTAGAACACAACTTAAAATATAGTATCAAGAGAAGCAACCTAAATGCCCATCCATGAATGAAAGATCAAGAAAAGGTGATGTATACGTATAAAGGAATAGCGTTCCGCCTTTAAAAAAGAAGGAAATCCTGGCATGCGACAATGTGGGTGAACCTTGAGGACATTACCCTAAGTGCGATGAGCCAGTCACAAAAGGACAGATGTGGCAATATTCCACTTACGTGAGGTACCTAGAGTGGTCAAGCTCTTGGAAACAGGATGGTGGATGCCAGGGGCTGCGGGAAGGGGCAAAGGGGAACCCGTTTTTCATTGCCTCTAGAGTTCCAGTTTTGTAAGAGGAAAGAGTTCTTGAGATCTAGTGCACAGCAAGGCACATAGAGTTAGCACTAGTCTACTGTACACTTAAAATGGCTAAAGTGGTAGACTTTATGGTCTTTCCCATGGCAGAAAATA
>NW_023211869.1:0-570 GCF_002007445.2 Ailuropoda melanoleuca
ATTGGCATAAAGCTGTTGATAAAAGTTTCTAATGATCCTTCCTATTTCATTGGTGTTGGTTGTTTTCATTTATAATTTTATTAATTTGGGTCCTTTCTCTATTCTTTTCAATAAGTCTGGCCAGTGGCTTATCGATCTTATTTATTGTTTCAAAGAACCAGCTTCTAGTTCTGTTGATCTGCTCTACTGGGCTCCTGCTTTCTAATTCATTGATCTCTGCTCTAATCTACATCAACTGCTTTCTCATGCATGGGTTAGGCCTGTTCTGTTCTAGCTCCAGCTTCTTGAGGTGAGAATATAAAAAGTACATTTTAGATTTTTCTATTCTTTTGAGTGAGGCTTGGATGGCTATGTATTTTCCCCTTAGGACCACCTTTTCAGTGACCCACAGGTTTTGGACCAATGTGTTGTCATTCTCATTGGTCTCCAGAAGTTGTTTAAACTGATTTTAATTTCCTGGTTTACCCAATCATTCTTGAGCAGGATGGTTCTTAGTTTACAAGTGTTGGAGTTTCTTCCAAATTTTTCCTTGTGATTGAGTTCCAGTTTCAAAGCATTGTGGTCTGAGAA
>NW_023211870.1:0-570 GCF_002007445.2 Ailuropoda melanoleuca
TGGTTTTGATTTGAATTTCCCTGATGGCTAATGATTTTGAACATTTTTTCATGTGTCTGTTAGCCATTAAGAAACAATTTTTTTTTAAAGATTTTATTTATTTATTTGAGAGAGAGCACAAGCAGGGGGAGGGGCAGAAGGAGAGGAAGAAGCAGGCTCCCTGCTGAGCAGAGAGCCTGATGTGAGGCTTGATCCCTAGACCCTGAGATCATGACCTGAGCCGAAGGCAGATGCTTAACTGGCTGAGCCACCCAGGTGCCCCAAGAAACAATTTCTTTAAAAAAAAAAAAAGTTAACTATGTGAGGTGATAAATCATCTTGATCTTGATAATCATTCTGTAATGTGTTTGCTTATCAAATCATCCCTATGACCCAGCAATTGCACTACTGGGTATTTACCCAAAGGATACAAAAATACAGATTTGAAGGGATACATGTACCCTGATATTTACAGCAACATTATGAACAACAACCAAATTACGGAAAGAGCCCAAATGTCCATCAACTGATGAATGGATAAAGAAGATGTGTACACACACACACACACACACACACACACACACACACACA
>NW_023211871.1:0-600 GCF_002007445.2 Ailuropoda melanoleuca
GTAATAAAACAAAATTCAATGTCACCACTGAATGGGTTTTTGGATTATTTTGCTTTTCTTAATTTTTTTTTTTAAACAGACACTGGGAAAAATCCTTACTTTTCTCGCTCCTGCTCACATTCCAGGACTATATATGTCCCATCTTTCTTCATATGCTATATAAATACACATAAATCAATGTAAGTTAAATTAAGTTAAACAGGTTTACATGGTATAGATTGGAAGTGTTTCTCAGAAACTGAAGCAATCATACCTTCTGACAGAGAGTCAACATTACAAATGAGCAAATTTCATAATTTTTCAAATTCCATACTTGTGATAGGTATAGAATAAGATGTTAAAGAATAAGGAACAAGAATGGTTGAAAAAAAAGTGCTCCATCAGATTATTTAGNTATCAGATTATTTAGTTGAAACGTTCTTGGCATTTCCCAACCATGGGATTTTGTAATTAGTACTGCAGCTAGAAGACACTAATTTGGATGAATTTGAGGTAAGTGTAGGCGGGTTTAAGAACTCCCAACTAGTTACTCCACAGAAGCTTCATCTACTACTTCCAGTCATCAGGAAGCTCAATTAACCCATGCTTTAATGAGACAGA
>NW_023211872.1:0-570 GCF_002007445.2 Ailuropoda melanoleuca
TACTCATTCAACTAACAGTCAACAAAGAAGTCAAGACAACCCTATGGGAAAAGCATAGTCACTTCAACAAATAGTGCTGGGAAAACTGGAGAAATAATAATGCAAAATAATGAAATTGTACCCCTATTTTGAACTATTCACAAAAATTAAATTGAGATAGATTAAAGACTTAAACAGAAGGACGTGATTCCATAAAACTCCTAGAAGAAAATGCAAGGAAGATGCTCCTTGATACTGGTGTTGGCAAGGATTTTTGGATGTGATATGAAAAGCACAAACACAAAAATTTGAATAATGAGACTAAATCAAACTCAAGTCTCTGTACAGCAAAATAAACAATTAACAAAATGAAAAGATGGCCCACCAAATGAAAAATTTTGTAAGCCCTAAATTAACCCCCACATATACGTGGTTAAAATCCAATAATAAACATGATTAAAAAATTAGAAGTGCTATATAGACATTTTTCCATTGAGCACATCAAAATGGCCAACAAGCAAATGAAAGATGCTTGGCATCATTAGTCATCAGGGAAATGCAGATCAAAAACAAAAGGAGATATCACAATTG
>NW_023211874.1:0-302 GCF_002007445.2 Ailuropoda melanoleuca
CATAAGGCCGTCGTGACTTCAAGGGCTTTCCCCTCACACTTGGTTTCTTGGTTCTAAGGGCTGGATCTTCCACGCACCCTACACCCAATGTGGAATCGGGGTCCCCAGTGAAAAGGCTGCTGTTCGCTGGAGGTGTTTCCCGGACGCTCTGCTTTATTAACAATAAGAAGGGCGCTGAGTCCTCAAAAATCCTGACCCTTTTCATTCATGCTCCCTTACTCACGAGAGATGATGATCGTTGATATTTCCCTGGACTGTGTGGTGTCTCAGAGACCACTATGGGGCACTCTCGTCAGGCTTCC
>NW_023211874.1:448-529 GCF_002007445.2 Ailuropoda melanoleuca
ACAGGATTAACCCAGGGAGCAAACATTTCGTTGGATGCGGGTTTTGGCCGAATTGTCTTTCTCAGGGCTGTGTTCGTCGTG
>NW_023211875.1:0-570 GCF_002007445.2 Ailuropoda melanoleuca
CACCTGGGTGGCTCAGTCGATTAAGCGTCTGCCTTCGGCTCAGGTCATGATCCCAGGGTCCTGGGATTGAGCCCCACTCCCTGCTCAGCGGGGAGTCTGCTTCTCTCTCTCCCTCTGCTGCTCCCCCCTGCTTGTGCTCTTTCTCTTTCTCTCTCTGTCAAATGAATAAAAATAAAATCCTTTAAAAGAAAATAAAGTTTACAGGTCTGTTTCTCGCACACAGCCTTCCTACAATTCTTGCTAACAACTCTTAAGAGACAAGACACCAGGGACTAAGAGAATAGTTACTGACCAAGGCTGCAGATATGACCATGAGCGTATATATGCATGTTGGCTTCAATATCAAGGCTGGAACACATCAAAGAAGTTACTTGTGTTATAAATCATCCACACTGTTCTGGGGCATTTTCTGTTGAGAGCATCCGGCTTCCACCCCGAAACGCTCCCTTGTTCCTAGTGCTTACATGCGTTGATTGCAGAACTCATGTAAACGGTTTCTGAGCTTTGCTGGCTTGCTACATCTTTAGGCTACAATGCAAGCTCCCAGAAGAACACCCACGCACACAGAGA
>NW_023211876.1:0-570 GCF_002007445.2 Ailuropoda melanoleuca
CAGAGTATAAGCACCCCCAAAAAACATCCTCCAGGAAGCATGAGGCAGAAATGAGTACGAGGTAGACGCTGATAGAAAAGTGGGACAGAACCTGATGGAGGGCAAGGGTTTCTAGACAAAATCAGATGAGCAAAAGCTCTGAGGACAAAGTGTCCACAAGATGCCCACAAGCTACAGAAGGAATGAGCTGTGTTGTTAGTAATGTTGAGAGAGTGGAGAAGGTGCAGTAGAGGGATGCTCTTAGATGCTATGACCTGGTGACAGTAAGAACGCAAGTCAAACAGGGCTGCGGAGCTAAGAACGTGCAGGAAATGCGAACTGGAAGAACTGAGAGAGTATTACATCACGATCAAGGTCTTCGCTCGCAGGTCCCGGAGATACAGAGACCTGCATACAAAGAAGCCGGACGTGTGTGTGAGGAACTCAGAGCGCAACAGAGAGATTCCCACCCGGAAGCAACCACAACTCCACGCACGCGGTGACGTAACAGAGCTTGTGCCATTCGAAGGGCGGGCTCTGGGATGATGGAGCTCCTTGCTTCCGGCCACTTCCATTGCCAGCTGCATAACC
>NW_023211877.1:0-570 GCF_002007445.2 Ailuropoda melanoleuca
GCTCCCCTGGCCTCTGCTCAGCTCACACCGCCAGGCCCTCAAGTGTTCTAGGCCACTCCTCCCAGGACACCTGCCGGCTGGCTGGCTAAGTGCTGGGTCTGCCCGCCCACCTCCGCCCCGCATCTCTGCGAGGGTGGCTCCTCAGTGATTTCAGTCTCAGTCAAATGCCACCCCCCTGCAAGGTCTCCCCTGAACAACGGAGGCAGGTCACCAGCCCTCCAGCCATCTGCTTGGCCGTCCCACCGCCGGTCTGCCCAGCCCCGCCGTGTGCATATGTGTATAGCCGCTCACTGCCGCCCCGCTCACTGCCGTCCTGCCCCCCCACCCCCCGCACCGGCCGCAGCTAGAGAGGCAGCTCCACGAGCAGGGGCCCCTCACTGTCCTGCTCACCAAGGACTCCCCCACCCCGGGGACAATGCCTGACTCGCAGCAGGCGTGCAACACGCAGCCACAAAAGGGAAGACGGGGAAGGCTCCAACCCTAAAACATCTTAGAGCAAAAACACTGCTCTAGCTTGAAGAAATCTGCTCACAACACCACATTAAACAAGGAAGACCACCCAACCTGGAA
>NW_023211878.1:0-570 GCF_002007445.2 Ailuropoda melanoleuca
CAGTGGATGCCCCTCCTTTGTGCTTCTCCCCGGAAACTGGCAGCGGGTCTGGCTTTTATAGAATCTGATTGTTTGTCTGAAGAGTCGTCTATTCTGAATAAAATGGCATTTGCCACACCAAATGTAGTCATGATTGACCTCAGGTTGTAGGTTGAGTAACGAGCATAGCATGAGCAACACCGTGGCAAACTGTTACAAATGTGTTTGTATTTCTTCAAAGAGGAAAAGCTTTCTGGTGAGTTTTCGTCTTTTAAGAGACAATTTTGAACTGTCTTTGGACATCCGGTAGGCGTTAAAAATGCAGCTTATGTTTTCTACCCTTTTGTTTTGTTTTTATTTTTAGGAAATACATCATGGGATTTAAAAATAAATTAATCTGTTTATTTGGAGATCATTGTAGATTCACATGAAGTTGTAAGAAATAATAGAAAGACCCAGAGTATACTTTTAGGAGTTGCCCTCCATGGTAATAGCTGGTAAACTTATGGTACAATGTAAGAACCAAGATATTAACACTGAGGCGGTAATGATGTAGGACATTCCCAACACCAAGGGGGTGGTTCTTGGAGC
>NW_023211879.1:0-570 GCF_002007445.2 Ailuropoda melanoleuca
CAGGCTGATTTCATGGGTGTTCAGGATGGTCTGGTAGATATCCAGCTCAATTCAGGGGACCAGCTGAAAAAACTGTACTCTACTCCTCTGCTGTATTTTCACCTTCCCTCTATTTTTCATAATCTTTCATCTCCTCCTCTATCTGTTCCTTAGTATCTAGCTGGGCCTTTCCTGTTCCTCTAACCTGGTATACAGATATGGCGATCCCTCCTCTTAGGAAAGTTCTTCAAGTTAAGATTTAGTTTTCTGTACTGGGTAAGTCAGTGATGTCAACTCAACCAAAAGAACTCCTTGGTCCTATTTCTGGATTGAGACTTGAATGCTGTAGCACTCCTCACTCAAGACTTCTTGGAAAACTGCCTTGAGTTGTGCATAGAACTGTAAGAATTCTCCTTGTCCATCTGCTGGGCCAGTGAGGTCTTCTCCCCAACTCTGCAGAAGTAACCTTCAACCTCACCATTCCTTTCACTCTCTGGCCTTACATTAATAGTAATTTCTTCCCCTGACTGACTATGACTTGTCTCGTTTCACTCCCCCTGTTCCTTGGCGAGAGTTGTTCCTTGAGAGCAG
>NW_023211880.1:0-570 GCF_002007445.2 Ailuropoda melanoleuca
GAGCCACCCAGGTGCCCCTGATGTTGGTTTTTAACCAGGACTTCAGCTGGGCTGACAGCCAGAACATCTGTACACGTCCATGAGGGCTGGTCTAGCCTTCCTCAGAGCATGGCGGCTAGGTTCCAAGAGTGAGCATCCCAAAAGAACCAGAAAGAAATGTATGGCAGCTTACTTCTGTCCTACCCTGTTGATCGGGGCAGTCACAAAGGTGGTCCAGCTTCAAGGGGAGAGGAGTCCATCTCTACATCCGCTGGAGGCGTGGCTAGCTTCCGAAAGAGCACGTGGGACAAGAGACATTGTTAGGAGGATACAGTCTACCTTAGTGCCTTTCCTCCTCCAGGAAACTCAAGTTCTTTTAGGCAACATTTCCTGCTCCCAAAGAAAACAGGAAGTGGCTCCTCTCCTGTTGTATGAATGAAAGATAGAGACAATGATGAGGGGGACACGTATTTAATTTTACCTCAGGACCATTGTCTTCACACCACTGGTTGCTTCTCCTTTCCTTGAAGGGTTCTGTAAGTTAAAGCACTTACAAATCAAGGCTTATGGCCAAATGAAGATCCTTGATGC
>NW_023211881.1:0-570 GCF_002007445.2 Ailuropoda melanoleuca
AAAAAAAAGAAAAGATATATTTCTGTTCCTCCCCTTTCAAAACTACTAAAACAGAATTCTTAAGGAACCCATGAATCTGCAGTTGGCAAATTCTCCAGATTATTCTCATGTATATCAGTGTTAAAAATCATTTGCTATTTGCAGTCTCCAAAGAGTAAGGATGAAGTAAGAATATTCCAGATAAAGAAGTCACCACTCACAAACCATTGCTGGAAGAAATACAGAAGGATACACTTCATTATAAGAAAGGAATTAAACCTAGAAGAAAGGATTGGGGTGCAAGAGGCAATGGTGAGCAAAACAATTGGTAAGCATATGGTAAATCTGAATCACTGCCTAATAGCAAACCAAACAAAATAAAAGGGGGGTGATTAAAATGAGGGGAAATTAAATTAAAACAGAAGACTACCATAACATGGAAAAAGAGGATGTATGATTGGTGTTAAAACATTCTGAAATCTTTGTAGAGTCTGAGAGAAGAAAAGAGATGCTGCTTAAACTTTTGCTGGAGGCATATAAGCATGACCTAAAGATAACTAACAAGAGAATAAAACTATAAAGTATTATTTT
>NW_023211882.1:0-981 GCF_002007445.2 Ailuropoda melanoleuca
GTTAACCAGAAATGTAGAAACAGATTTATATAAAAGACATTCCTTACAGCTTTAATTAAAGTATAGAAAAACAAAAACCAACCAAAATTCAATTTGTTAAATAATGAGGTTTCCATATGGTGGACTTCTATATGGTCATTAAAATTATGATTTGGAATATACATTAAATTATTCGTAGAAATATTCACCATTAAGAACTTGCTGTATGATTTAGAAGAATCTCATACTTCACAATACTAAAGAAGTTTTCTTCCCTATAAAATCCTAGAAGGTAAGTTAGCAACTACAAAACTTCTCCTAAATATCTGTAGTATAAAAGTCAATAGCTCAAGGGGTGCCTGGCTGGCTCAGGTGGTAGAGCATGCAACTCTTGATCTCATGCTGTGAGTTCAAGCCCCACACTGGGTGTGGAGCCTATTTTAAATAAATAAATAGATAGATAGATAGATAGATAGATAGATAGATAGATAGTTCAAATACTTCCTTAAAACCAAGACGACATACCTCGAACTGCAGAGTTCTTGTTCCCATTCCACTTTCTGCTGCTCCAACTGTGATTTAATTTCTTTTGTTTCTGATAGCTCCTTTTGTAGTCCATTAACCCCACTCTCCATGTCTTTATTTTTTCTTGTAAGTTGCTCACAGTGATTTTTTTTAACTTCTACTAATCTTTCACATGAAAGAACCGCATCCTGAATTTTTAATAAATTAACAGAATCTACATCAGAGAAAAAACAGAAACAGAATATATAGGGCACCTGGATGGCTCAGTTGGTTAAACATCCGAGTCAGGTTTCGGCTGAGGTCATAATCTCAGAGTCCTGGGATTGAGCCCCGCATGGGGTTCTTCACTCAGCACGCAGTCTGCTTGNTGCAGTCTGCTTGAGATTCTTTCCACACCCCCTCTTCCCCCTCTGTTCTTCTCTCACCCTCCCACTCATGCTCTCTCTCAAATAAATTACTTAAATCTTAAAAAAAAAA
>NW_023211884.1:0-570 GCF_002007445.2 Ailuropoda melanoleuca
CCAGACTGTCCAAGTTTATACTCCCCCCGCCCTTTGCGTGGACCCCAGATTTGGGTGGTACCGAGGGCTTGAGCTCCAGAAAGGTAGTTTTCTATAGCTGGGGGGAAGCTGAAGAAGCCACTATCGGAAGACGTTCTTTCTTGTTGGGCAGGAGAAAGTCCTTTGAATATCCACCATAACATTCTTTAATGAAGAAAGCCATCATCCCTGTTCAGGTACTCCCTCACAAAGCCACTGATAATCTGCAGACATTGATCTAGGGACGCTAGGATCAAAATTTAATCCTACAACTAAATAAAAGGAAACTGCTAAAATATTTACAGTAAAATGTGCCAAGTTCCCAGGACAAATCTCTTCATAAAACACATTTACCCAAGAGCACATCATGCTCTGGGGAAATAAGATACACATTGCTGATCTGGTATTGTCTTTCTAAAGTCTTTATATTAAAAATACAAATAAACAATAATGAATGACAATGTCCTCTCTCCCTTTGCTTTTCCCTCTACTGCTTAAAAGAAAAGAAAACCATTATTTATCAAGTACCCACAATGTAATGGGAAAAAAAAA
>NW_023211885.1:0-570 GCF_002007445.2 Ailuropoda melanoleuca
GATATAGCTATATAGTTCTAGGATTTTAAAAGAATGTGCGGTCATGCCATATCTATTTTGCTGTAAATTGTTTTTTACTTAAAATATGTCTTGACAATATTTGCAAATCTATACATTTTAAGTGCTAGTTTTCCTTTTTAAGGATTACCATTTTTATTTAAACCATCCCCTACTAGAGTGGACATCTGTGTACATACAGTCTCTGTGAGGAATTGGGATACAGAGAAGCATAAATTCAAATAGAAGCATCAGCCAAATCAGTGCTATAGAGCCCTGAAGAAGCTTTGAACCTACTCTCTGTGGAGATGTATCCTTGTTTCATACTTTAACAATCCTTATTCCTTTCTTTTCACATCCTCTTAAATCATAACTTGTCTTCTGTCCTGTTTTTCTCCAGGTACATTCCATAACATGTTTGGTCAGGTGTCCTAGGTTGCAGTGATTTTTATGATGTCCCTCATTCTGTCAGAGGTCTTTAACAAATCCCAAGTCCTCTGTTAGTCTTTACCTTCTGAAGCTGTCTTTCATTTCCAGAAAGCAACTTGAGTCATGATAAACCTTGCACTTTTC
>NW_023211886.1:0-635 GCF_002007445.2 Ailuropoda melanoleuca
GTATATACGTATTTGAGTGGAATGTAGGAGTTGGGTGTAAGGTACCCTGAACAAGGAGAGAGGGAAAAGAGAAGACAGTAGAGCCCTTTGCTGTATATTCTCAGTTCTGTACTATGTTCCAAGGATTCTCTGGTATATGACGGAATGAGGGCCCATAGCACAGAATAAGAGATAAAATATCAGTTAACCTGGAGTTCCTAGAACTTAACTTTAGAATGATCAGTCTCATCACTTTTTTCACTTTAGTCAATGGATTGCCATTCCAGTGGGAAAAAGGCATATCATTGGAAGATCTATTATTAGTTTGTTATCACTAGTACTTTCTTTGGGGAGTCTAGGTGGCTCAGTTGGTTAAGTGTCTGACTTCGGCTCAAGTCATGATCTCAGGGTCCTGAGATCGAGCCCGGCATTAGGCTCCCCACTCAGTGAGGAGTCTGCTTGTTCCTCTTCCTCTGCCCCTCTGCTCATTCTCTCTCTCTCTCANCTCTCTCAGATAAATAAATAAATAAATAAAATCTTAAAAAAAAAGTTTGTTGCCACTAACAAAGTACTTTTAATAAGTAGCTCCATTATTCCTATTTTCTGCTCTCATTTCCCATTGTCCTCAAGAAAAGATATGTAAAACAAAGATACAA
>NW_023211887.1:0-570 GCF_002007445.2 Ailuropoda melanoleuca
CTCGAATCTGTGTCAGTACCAGAATCTGAACAGGCCACAAGCTGTCGTGGCGACGAGAAACCGGCGGGCAAGACCAGCGTTCCGGGACTGTCAGCGCCCGCTCTAGACAGAACTGAGTGAGCCCAAGGGGCTGGGTGAGGATCCCAGTAGCAGCAGTAACCGCGCCCATTTCCCGCAGAGTCCCTCCCATCCTCCTCAGGCCAAGTCAGACCCGCTCACCGTGGGCTCTGGGTGACCTCTACAGCTTTCTAGCTAACAAGTTTGAGGTACAATTCCCGGTCCTCAAACCAAACGCTCACGTATTAAAGACAAAAATGGCTGCACCGGAAGTGCGTCATCACACTGTCCTACCAAGCTATACTGTCTCTGAAATTCTCTCTAGTAAACTTGGAGGATCCCACATCTCGGTGGTTCCCCCTTTCTAGTTTCCGAGAGATACACCTGAGGAAGAGAGGGCAGGCGAGGAGGTAGCCTCCTTCCCTGCCTCCTGGTCTGAGCCCGGCAACCCGGATGGAGCTCGTCCAACTCACTGTCCAGAAGGAGGCGGAGCCTAAGACAAAAGCAAGAAGC
>NW_023211890.1:0-570 GCF_002007445.2 Ailuropoda melanoleuca
CTTGTGTTCCCTCTTTCGCTGGCTGTCTCTATCTCTGTCGAATAAATAAATAAAATCTTTAAAAAAAAAAGATTATGGTTTCAGAAAATGTGATGGCATAGAAATACCTATTAGAAACTGCTCGATTTGGGACTATTTGCTCATCTGAATAGAAGAAATAGAACACAGAGAAGAATTAGACCCTCTCAAAACAGAGTGTGGGCTTTGGCTCCAACATCATTTTTCTTGCTTAATTGAAGCATAATTTATATATAGTTATGCCTTTTTTTTTTAAACCCAACTCTTAAAAGTAGGAAAGAGGAATCAAACTTGGAGGTAGGGATCAAGAAGTACTATTTTTCAGACCAAAGAGAAGGAACAGTTTGATATGTTAGTTTTTTGGGGTTTTTTAAAAATTTTAAGTAATCTCTAGACCCAAAGTGGGGCTCAAACTTACAGCCCCAAGATCAAGAGTTGCATCTGCACCAACTGAGCCAGCCAGGCGCCCCAGTGTCAATAATTTTTTTTAAAGATTTTATTTATTTATTTGACCGAGATAGAGACAGCCAGCAAGAGAGGGAACACAAGCAG
>NW_023211891.1:0-570 GCF_002007445.2 Ailuropoda melanoleuca
CTGATTTGGAGCCAGTGAGACCCATGTTAAGACTCGAGACTTACAGAACAGTGAGATAATAAATGGGTGTGGTTTCAATCCACTACATCGGTGGTGATTTGTTATGGCAGCAAGAGAAAACTGATACACCACTTCATAGCATTGTGCTAGGAATTCAATGATGGAGAGCTCTAATCATCAATCCCCATTCACTGTTTTATTTATGTGTATAACTCCTGGTGACTCCTTCTGTTTTAAAACATCCAAACTGAAGTGCAATTTCTCAAACTCTCCTGGCATAAAAATATCATTAGCAGAAGATTTTTGGGTTCCAGCTAATTAGACATGGTACCTAACGAGCGGTGCATTTTCTGTGTTTGTGTGCACAAAGCCTTCTGCTGTCTGGCTACCACAGAAAACAAGTTGTTACAAATCCAACCAGTGTAACTTCTCATTAAGTTTCCCTGGTTACTGGCCATCAGAGAAAGCTTTTGTCTACCTTGAAATGCAAATGTTACATTTCTCACCAACCAACTAGGCAAGATGAAAAGAGCCTAAAACACATGGTTACAGAATTTAGGAGAGAGGAAG
>NW_023211892.1:0-570 GCF_002007445.2 Ailuropoda melanoleuca
CTGCTGTTAACCTTTCTGGTAAATTTTTATTTTTATTATTGCATTTTTTACCTCCAGAATTTTTATTTGATTTTTTAAAATATTTTCTATCCATTTATTGAGATTCTCTATTTTTGGATTATTGCCATATTTTTCTATAGTTTTTTAAACACAATTTCCTTTCATTCTTTGATATACTTATAATAACTACCTTGCAATTTTTGTCTGCTAAATCCAACATCTGGGGATACTCAGAAGCAATGTCTCTTATCTGCTGTTTCCCTGCATATGGATCACACTTTTCTATTTCTTTTTCTATCTTACAATTTTTTGTCAAAAACTTGAAATTTTAGATAATATATTGTAGCAAGTCTGGATTCTGACTTTAACCCCCAGAGGTTTTTTGTTTGTTTAGTAACTTTCTTATGAGATCAGTCTCCCTTGTGGTGTGTGACTGCTAATGTCTTTGCTAACTTAAAAAAAACATAAAAACAATATATGAAAGTGTATATATATGTGTGTGTATGTAATATGTATTATATAAAAATATATAATAGTAACACAAATGCACACACACACACACACACACAC
>NW_023211894.1:0-570 GCF_002007445.2 Ailuropoda melanoleuca
CGATCTTCCTATTTCTTATGTTCCATAAATGAGTGAAACCATATGATAATTGTCTTCCTCTGCTTGATTTACAGTGGAATATTACTCTTCTGGGTTTTTCACATAGAATATCTTGTCATCTGTGAAGAATGAAAATCTGACTTCTTCATTGCCAATTTGAATGCCTTTTATTTCTTTTGTGTTGTCTGATTGCTGAGGCTAGGACTTCTAGACTATGTTGAACAACAGTGGGGAGAGTGGGCATCCTTGCCAGGTTCCTGACCATAGGGGAGAAGCTCTGTTTCTCTCCATTGAGAATGATATTTGCTGTGGGCTTTTCATATATGGCTCTTATGATATTGAGGTGTGTTCCCTCTATCCCTACACTGTGAAGAGTTTTAAGCAAGAAAGGATGCTGTACTTCATCAAATGCTTTTTCTGCATCTATTGATTGCATCATATGGTTCTTTCCTTCCTTTGATTAATGTAGTGTATGACATTGATTTGTGGATGCTGAACTACCCTTGCAGCCCAGGAATAAATCCCACTTGGTCGTGGTGAATAATCCTTTTAATGTACTGTTGGATCCTA
>NW_023211895.1:0-570 GCF_002007445.2 Ailuropoda melanoleuca
TATTATATTGCAATCTCTGGGAAGCTTGTGTGGAGAAGAGAGAGCATCCCCAAATGCAGTGTGCTTGTAGATAAGGTCCTGGTAGATCATCTTAGCACAAGATTGGGTTTTACAAGAGTACATTTTAACGGTACTGGTATATATAGCTGGTGGCCACGTAAAAATGTACAGTCTACATGAGTAGCACAGCCGGGATGTCAGTAGAGTTTTCCACTTTTTTCTAAATACTTTGGTTTCCTAAATTTCTAGAATTTTAATATGAGATAAAATTGGCTAGCTGTAGCAGGCACAGCTATGTGAGCCGGTGCTGTGAAGGTGGGATCATGATAGTAAGTCTAGGGAAAGAGCAATGGACTTTTGGAGTCACGTCATCTTTGCTGTAGTTCTGACCTTGCCACTTAACTGGTATTGTGACATTGGACAAATTATTGAAGTTTTCGAGGATCCTTTCTCTAACTGTAAAATGGAGATAACATTAAATGCCCCTAATAACAACTGTTATAAGGATTAAATTAGATCATGTATATCAAAATGTTTAGCACATCCTCTGGCTCAGAACTACCCTCCCCA
>NW_023211896.1:0-570 GCF_002007445.2 Ailuropoda melanoleuca
TATTTCTTCAATAATCGAAGGACTCATGATGCCTTCCAACCTTAAGATTCGCTGAAGCTTTAGACACGTATGCGCTCCTATGTGTCTAAGTCCTCCACAGCATACTTACCAACAGGCAACTGGACCACCCCCTCCTGAAATCTTCCAGTGAGCGAGAAGTTAGTTCTCACAGAATAACACATTCTAAATCTTTGGGAAATGAAATAACCAATTCAAGCAAGGATCATCCTTGGATGCTAAGACCATCAGGTAGAAATTGTCAAGGAAGATGATATTTGCACGATGCCCAAGTATCCCCCGCCCCCACAGATAAGGGGGAAATGAGAGGCCTGGATGTCACCACCTTAACTGACTGACCAGACAGCACTTCGAATGGTGGAGCGGACTTTCAATCACACCTCCCAATATGATGTAATACCAAGTACACAGCACCACCTAAGAAAAATCCTTGCCCCAAATCTGAATGCAATCAAAATCCTCTATCTAACTTCTGGTTTACAGGAAATACAAGGGACAGAAGAAGAATGTCTGACCATTTCCTCACCACCATGCGGAAACAGACATCCAGAA
>NW_023211897.1:0-570 GCF_002007445.2 Ailuropoda melanoleuca
TAGTTCAGAGGATGACAAATGGCCACATATCTATCATAGGCCATGAAGGCCAATAGCAGATCCTCTGCACCACCCAGCATCAGTGCCAGAAACATCTGAAGGGCACAGCCCCCAAAGGAGATGGTGTTTTCACTGCGCAGAAAACTCATGAGGGCCTTGGGAGTGACAACAGACGTGAAGAGAAGGTCCATGAGTGAGAGCTGCCCGAGCAGGAAGTACATGGGCACGTGGAGCCGGGAATCCATTGTGATGACCAAGAGCAGCAGGCCATTGCTGGTCAGGGCCAACATGTACAGGACTGTGATTGTGGCACAGAGCAGTTCAGGAGACCCACTGTCATTCAGAATCCCCATCAATACAAAGCCACTGCCCGAGGTGGAGTTCCAGTACTCCATTCTGTGTTGTTTCTTTAGTTGCCTAGAACCAAACACATTCTCAGTGAATTTTTGCTAAGGTGGTCCCTAGTTTGTAACATCACAGGCTCCTAGTGATGGCCAACATGAATCCAATGAGGCAATGTCTTTCCTACTGGAAATGGACTTTAACTTTTAATCCCTCAGTTTCTGACAC
>NW_023211898.1:0-621 GCF_002007445.2 Ailuropoda melanoleuca
GTATATACGTATTTGAGTGGAATGTAGGAGTTGGGTGTAAGGTACCCTGAACAAGGAGAGAGGGAAAAGAGGAGACAGTAGAGCCCTTTGCTGTATATTCTCAGTTCTGTACTATGTTCCAAGGATTCTCTGGTATATGACTGAATGAGGGCCCATAGCACAGAATAAGAGATAAAATATCAGTTAACCTGGAGTTCCTAGAACTTAACTTTAGAATGATCAGTCTCATCACTTTTTTCACTTTAGTCAATGGATTGCCATTCCAGTGGGAAAAAGGCATATCATTGGAAGATCTATTAATAGTTTGTTATCACTAGTACCTTCTTTGGGGCACCTAGGTGGCTCAGTTGGTTAAGTGTCTGACTTCGGCTCAAGTCATGATCTCAGGGTCCTGAGATCAAGCCCGGNCCCGGCATTAGGCTCCCCACTCAGTGAGGAGTCTGCTTGTTCCTCTTCCTCTGCCCCTGTGCTCATTCTCTCTCTCTCTCAGATAAATAAATAAATAAATAAAATCTTTAAAAAAATAGTTTGTTGCCACTAACAAAGTACTTTTAATAAGTACCTCCATTATTCCTATTTTCTGCTCTCATTTCCCATTGTCCTCAAGAAAAGATATGTAAA
>NW_023211899.1:0-570 GCF_002007445.2 Ailuropoda melanoleuca
TCAAAATGAAAAACAAAGTCCAAATAAAATATTAAAAAAATAGAACAATTAGACGCTAAAATCCAGTACAACAAAAAGACAAGGAAAGGGAAATAGGTTATGTCTACTGACCTAAGGGAGTTCCAGAAAGGTGGAAAATTCCAGAAAGGGGAAAAAAAGTATGGAAGATGTAATACAAGAAAATTCCTGACAACTGAAGAAAAGGAGTATCCACAATGATTTTATTTTAGGAAGATGGAAGGAGAGGTAGTGATGGGGAGGCCAGAAGGCAATGCCTACAGCTGATCAATCAAAAATTGCAACATGAATATATTACCAAAAAATAGGACAGTGAATATCAGAAGAATTGACAATGTTTCTCTTTGGAGAATAGAACTGGGGAGAGGAATTGGAGAAATAGGGCACAGCTTTGTGTTATTGTTGTTTTTGTTGGATTTGCTGCTTTAAGCCTCTTATCATCTCTTGAAATATTAAGCTTGGTTCGTTTTTTAATACTTGGAAAAAAATCAAATACATTTTGAAACAAGAAACAGGGGTAACAATTAAGAAAGTACCCCTCTCCAGATATTG
>NW_023211900.1:0-570 GCF_002007445.2 Ailuropoda melanoleuca
CGAAATCACTTTCATCTGTTCCACCTCCTTTATCTTAACTGTTGATACTATTAACTCTGATTTTTCTCCATCATGGGTCAATATCCCCAAGTAGTATTTGACTTATCAGAGAAATGTGACATTAAAATAATATCATCCTTGTCTTGGATATGCTAAAAGTGTCTTCTTAGTTCATTAAGATAAATAAAAATAAGTACGTTAAAGCACTAGCATAAAAAAAGCAATGTTCACACTAAAACACAAATGACATTAAATAGTCTCTCTCTAACATATTTGCAAACCAGTTTTTTCTCTTCTTTAACTCTCAGACTTCAACCGGCTGATATATCCTGCCTTGAAGGCTTCACATTACAGAATTAAAATGTTCAAAGAAGTGACTTTTTCACTTCTCCCAGAATCACCCATCTATAGGATTGAGCAGATATTAATTGACCCCCAACTATGCACAGCATCTCTTTCACCATCAACTATTAGCCAAAGCAGATATGGAGCCTGCTCAGATTCAAGGAGCAGAGAAACAAACTCCACGACCTGATGAGAGAGTGGCAAAATCACATTACAAAAGAGCAC
>NW_023211901.1:0-570 GCF_002007445.2 Ailuropoda melanoleuca
CTTACCTTATACCACAGAAAAAAATTAACTCAAAATGGATCAAAAAACTAAATGGAATAGCTAGAACTATAAAACCCTTGTTAGAAATGTAGGGAAAAAGCTTCCTGACATTGGATTTGGCATTGGATTTCTTGGATAAGACACCACACATACAGACAACAAAAGAAAAAATAGATAAGTGGACTACCTCAAAATTTAAAAACCTCTGTGTATCAAAGAACACAATCAACAGAGCGAAAAGGCAACACATAGGATGGGAGAAATATATGTAAATCATATATTTGATAAAGGATTAATTTCCAGAATATATAAAGAACTCCTATAACTCAACAACTAAAAATAAACAGCCTGAATAAAAAATGGGCAAAGGACCTGAATAGACATTTCTCAAAAAATATATATACAAATGGCCAACTTGCACACGGAAAGATGTTCAATGTTACCAATCATTAAGGAAATGCAATCAAAATCTCAATGACTTACCACCTCATACCCCATTAGGATGGTTATCTTAATAATAAATAACCCCAAACGGTAAGTGTTGATGAGGATGTGGAGATATCTGAATGC
>NW_023211902.1:0-570 GCF_002007445.2 Ailuropoda melanoleuca
TCACATAAGTGACTGAGTGAAAGAAAGATATTTGATACTTCTAGGAAGTTTAAGGCTAAAGCTGAATCAGATTTGTCTCTAACATGGCTTTGTTCCCTGATGCAAATAATTAGCTTTGTTATAATCTCCATCTACTGGCTTTTCCTTCCCACGATGACTTTATCTAGTCTAACACTTCCCACGGTAACTTCATCTAGTCTGACTTCATTTTCAGGAGTAAGTTATGTGAGCTCTCCCTTCTCGGAAATTTCCATTTCACCTAATAGTGAAATCGCTAGAATGACAGGCCTAACTTCTGGCCGCCTCCCCCTCTAATCCAACTTTTCCTGACTCTGTGCCCTTGCAACCAAGGTGAGGGAGAGGAGAGAAGCTTCCTCAGGTGGAGTCACCAAACGGAAGTGGGTCATCTATGTCAAAATATCACCCTATCCAGGAGGGGGAAATGACAGGGCTCTCAGAGTGCTGCACAAGCGTAGTTGTTGGTCTTTTTCTCATGGTGGCTGTGAAAATCCAAATGTTCTAACATCAGGGTCACCCAATCTCATTTTCCCATTCATGGTTTTCAGGCAA
>NW_023211903.1:0-570 GCF_002007445.2 Ailuropoda melanoleuca
TTTAATGCCTCAACTTTGTGCGGCTGCCTGTTCACATGCTAACTGCACTCTGCGGACCCGAGTGACGAGGGTCCCATTTCCAGCACAGCATGGAGTGGGTGATCTCCTCAACTGTAAAATGAAGCCGCGAGAGCACAGCATGAGAATGGATTAGCAACAGTTAGACGAGGGGGACCTCAGCAAGGCGTACACACTTTCAATTGGTAAAATAATGTCTGTACAAATTGTTTTTGGTACATTAAGTACCTTTCACAGCCAAAATTAAAAAAAAAAAAGAAGAAGAAGGAGAAAAGCAGAAACAGCACAGAGACACAGAACGCACACACAAAAGGCAGGAGTAGTTTGCTCCCGAGCGAAGTAATTTCATGCAGAAATTTTTTATTGAAATTGTTTCTCTAGTGACAGATGTAGTGTACAATGATAAATGACAATGTGCCAGGCAGCCCGTCAGCCTGTGCTGGGGGAAATCTCACGCACTCCTCCATAATAATAAGTACGCGTTTCTTCCAGCAGAAGGTGTTTGAAGCTCGTGAGCGCGGTGGCCAAGCAAAGTGGCATTAAATCGCGGGG
>NW_023211904.1:0-3444 GCF_002007445.2 Ailuropoda melanoleuca
TTCTTTAAACCTGGGTGCCTAGCACTCAGTGGGAATTTGGTAAAAAATGACTGAGTAAAATAAAGACTGTTAACACAGAGATGATTTGAGGGATTGTCCCATACAGGGGTGCCTGGGTGGCTCAGTAGGTTGAGTGTCCAACTCTTGATTTCAGCTCAGGTCATGACCTCAGAGTTGTGAGATCGAGCCCTGTTTGGGGCTCAGTGCTGGGCATGGTGCCTGGTCAAGATTCTCTCTCCCCCTCTGCTCCTGGCCCTCTCCCTCTCTGAAAAGAGAGAGAGAGAGAGAGAGAGAGAGAGATTTTTCCACACAGTGTAGGGGCAAAAGAAATAGATATATAAAGAAGTAATTAGCAGTTCAGGAGGTGAATATACACTAGAAAAATCTGTAAGTACTAAGGTACCCCAAAGAAAGAGACACCTGTTTATCTGGGGAAGGATAGCCATAATCAAGGATGACCTTACATAGCAGTCTGTGTCCTAAAAGGTGTAAAGAAATTTGTCAAGGAGTAGAGGAAAACATATCAGGAATGTTCACACTCATCAGGCACATACACCTGTGGGAAGGTTGTACACTGATAGTGGCATCAAAAGTACTAGTAATTTTGGAAACCACGAATAATGTAGTTGAAGCTTAGGGTGTTGTTTAAGACGTACTGTTATAAGGTGAAGAATAGTCTGTTGNTTTAAAGAGGTACTGTTATAAGGTGAAGAATAGTCTGTTGTGATTTTATATGTTTCTGCTGCCTTTTCAAAGTTTGTTTCTGGTTGTTTTGTTCATGGATGTCAGGTGGATGAATTTGTGAATGAATCTTTGAGATGTTTGTATGCCTTTAACCTGGTGACATTTAGGATTTCCCAAATGGTTTGTTGAAGTTTTCGATAATTAAAAGTATTTCTTCAAGTAAATATTCAGCTAAACAGTTTAATTTAAACTCTTAATCGATAAAATGTTATTTTCCATTTTTATGGAGGTTATAACTTTTATCTAACCATGCTAAAAGTAGTCCATTTTAACTAAATATATAGACTTGTCAGCAGAACGAAACTTAGAAATGACATCAGAAGAAGAGCAAGAAAGACTGGGTGAAAGTGAAAATAACCACCTGCAGGTATGTAAAAATTTAGATTTCTGATTTTATATTGTTTTCCCTGCTTTAATAATGTAACCTAGTTCAAACGAAATTATCTTTTGAACGGACATATTGAAGTCAACAGATTATAATTTAATATTTAGTTTTTCTAAAATTTTACAAGTTACACAACTTAAAATATAATATTGTTAGAATTTGTAGTGACTTACAGCTAAACTTTATCCTTGGAATTGAGTCAAAAAAAACCTCACGATTATTGTTTGCTTGCATTTTTCTAATTTTTACATGATAAAGAAGGTAACATCAACTATTGAATCATCTGTTTAAGTAGTTAAATTATGAGCAGTATGACAATCATGACTAGTGACTTAGATTCACGTAGGAGTTATTATTCTCAGTGGTTCAAAATGTGCAGTTGTGTACTGCCAGTCACTAATGCCCAGATTAAAGATTAATTTGCCTTGTGATCTCTGTGTAGTTGACTTCAGAGAGTGGGGTCATAAAATCAACACAATTGCCTATTGTAGAGTCACTCCTTCCAGGATGGGACCTTTGTAGTTGAGTAATAACTTTTTCAGTTATTTCATTTCAGCATAGGAAATCAGTGAGTCTTATTTTTTTTTTTTTNAAAATTTTTGTATCCGCTCAGTGGGCATTACAATATATTAGAGCTGGATACAAGCAGATAATGTATAGTGATGTATAACACTATCATANAACCTTTGTAGTTGAGTAATAATAACTTTTTCAGTTATTTCTTTTCAGCATAGGAAATCAGTGAGTCTTATTAAAATTTTTGTATCCGCTCAGTAGGCATTACAATATATTAGAGCTGGATACAAGCAGATAATGTATAGTGATGTATAACACTATCATAGTATAGAATTTGAATTAAAATTTAGGAATTTGGTTTTCTTTCTGATTGCTGTTGATTGATTTTGGCTTCTAATAATTTAATGTTTGCCTAATCTCTAGTTATTAATCTTCCAAAAATATCCTCACATGCACTGTAGGGGCTCACTATTTAAGGTATGGTTAGATGAAGTGTTTTAAGTTTGTAGTATTAAAAATCATCTAATTAATTTTTTGGTAGCTGTAACTTGTAATGAATTGTTTAGTTCAAAAAAACTGACAAAATGAAGTTCATGGATTTATGTTTTTCTTCTGTCTTAGGCTAGGGTGAGTTATTTCTCACTTCTTAGTTACAATCCAGTGATTTGGGAACAGCTACTATTATTAGATAATAGAGCTGCTATTATTATTAGATAACAATCTCTAGCATGTTTTTTTTAAGATTCATTTATTTATTTATATGAGCGAGAGAAAGAGAGCATGTTGTGCACATGAGCGTGAGCAGAGGAGAGGCAGAGGGAGAGAGAAAGGGAGAAGCAGACTCTGCTGAGCAGGGAGCCTGATGTGGGCCTCGATCCCAGGCCCCTGGGGTCATGACCTGAGCCCAAGGCAGACTCTTAACTGCTGAGCCACCCAGGTGCCCCATCTCTGGGGTTTGTATTTTTATCTGTTGGCTTAAATATACGTTGCATTTCCATAAACAATAAAATGGGAAAGAAGCAATGACTAAGAGAAAGGATATAAACAAATATTTGAGCTAAACCAATCTATTGCTTCTGTTTATCATTTCGGTATGTGCAATCTTCTCTGCTTTACTCACTCTTGGAACTTAGAATTCCAACACGACCACTTTGAGATATTTTTAAAAACAAATATTTGTATTATCACTTCTTTCCCTTTATTTTTAAACAGAGTTATTTTTAAGGATTGATTCACTTATTTAGAGAGAGAGCATGAGCAGGGGGAGGGGCAAAGGGAGAGAGAGAGAGAGAGAAAAGCAGACTCCCCACTGATCACAGAGCCTAATGTGGGGCTCCATCCCACGACTCCGAGATCATGACACAAGCCAAAATCAAGAGTCAGAGACCCAACCGACTGAGCCACCCAGGCACCCCCTCCACATGTTTTTTTTAAATCACCATTCTCACATGTTTCTGTTGAGTCAAACCTTCATATTGTGTTTAATAAAGTATGGTACATTTGATGTGTATGATTTTTATAATGTAGGTAGTAGCATAAACCTTCAGCAAATCTTCAGTATTTCACTTGAAGGGAGAAAACTGACTTTGGAGGTGAATTGAATTTTACAAAAAAATCAAGATCTCAAGATCACCTCCTTTAAAAGAAAAAGTAGCTAAGCACCTCGTCCCCAGTTCAGGTATTAACTTACTGTGTCAATGCCACACTTTTAATGTATCTGATTAATTTAATGAATTTGATAACTTACCTGATTCAGCATTAAGGAATTGTATCATCTCTTTTGGTGCCATAAAATGCTA
>NW_023211904.1:3650-3794 GCF_002007445.2 Ailuropoda melanoleuca
TCTTTTTGTGTTGTGGTGAACTTTGGTTCGTATATTTTAATGAACACTGTCAATTTTTGATATCCATAGGATGCAAATGAAAAAAGGATTGTAAAAGGCAGTTGGGGAAAGAATAGCTCAGTGCAGAAAGAGGAAACTTCTTAT
>NW_023211905.1:0-570 GCF_002007445.2 Ailuropoda melanoleuca
TTTTCAGGATTAGATAACGTCTTCCTCCCCTTCCCTAGGATGGTACAGATTATCTATTAATTCCAAACCATGTTAACGAGAAGTTGGTATGAATATTCTTAGACTCAGGGTATAACCTGAATGCTGGCTGGGGACACCCTTGGGCATTCCGCTCAATCCAGTAAATATGAGCTTACCTACATGTGCCGGGGGAGTTATAAAATTGCCAAGTGACTTCCGGCTTGGAACAAAGACTGGTGTTCTTGCATAAAACACACCCCTGTGAATTAGCCACAATTCTAGTTTCATTTATTTAAAGAGGGAGAATTTAATGACAAATCAAACAACTCACATAAAGGATCGTTCTAAATTTTTATGCTCATTGCTCATCAACCTAATTCTAAGCTGTTTGTCCACTTTTTCTTTTAAGCAGTTTTAGCAATTTCCCTTCCTCTCTCCAATGCATTCAACTTAGGTTTCAAGGAGGTAAACAGCTGTTTCAGGATTTAAATTCAACGGTTATACCAAATGCCAAAGTGACAGTGGCTTAAAGAAGAGCAGTTTCTTTTTTTTTTTTAAGATTTTTTTTTT
>NW_023211906.1:0-570 GCF_002007445.2 Ailuropoda melanoleuca
TTTTTTTGTTGTTGTTGTTCTTTTAATAGTAATACTACTAATTTTTTACCATTTGATATGGCATTTATAGTAGATCTCTGGCACATGTGCCTATAAAATCAGACTTCTAATAAGAAACCAACAGCATTCTGAAATAGCATAATCTGAGAAGAATTTGTTTATCAAGGGACAAAAGTTAATCCTCATGGTTCATGATTCCATATTTGCAAATTTGCCTTCTTCTTAAAATTTATTTGTAACCCTGAAGTCAATACTGGTGATGCTTCCACAGTAATTCAGACACGTGTGGAGTAGCACAAAATGTGTAACTGACATGCGCCCTCCCAGCTGAGGCAGAACAAGGCAACGCTCTGCATTTTGCTTCAGCTCTCCTGCTGCAAACAAATGTCTTTGCACAGTCGACTCGGTGACACCTTTTTTGGATGTTTGTACTTTTGTTGACAATTTTGCTGTTTAAAACGGCCCCCAAGCATAGTGCTGAAGTGCTGTCTAGTATCCCAGACACAGAACAGCTGCAATGTGCCTTATAGAGAAAAGGTGTGTGTTCCATAACTTCATTCAGGCATGAGC
>NW_023211907.1:0-570 GCF_002007445.2 Ailuropoda melanoleuca
TAAGTGAAACTTCTAGGAAGTCAGACCATGATCTCTGGTTTACAATAAGGCTTGAAACAACCCCCTCCAAATGGCCAGGACTTGACTCATAGCTGACAGCTTCTCTGATTTTTGCCCCTACTTCTAACTTAGGACCAATCAGAGAAAGCCAAATATGCATCCCTAACCAATCACAAAGGATGCCACACTTCTAATTAGCTTTCCTGTGGCTTCGCTGGGCCAATAGCCTCCAATCAGGACATAGTTGGAGCCTTCTCTTTCTTTGATTGTAAAGCTTCCCTACTCCTCTGCCTGCCTTTGAATCTCTGCCAAAACAATCGATAGTGGCTGACTCCCTTGCTGGAGCAGACTCTGAGTAAATAGCCTTAGACTGTTTTCTTTTGGTTGGTCTTCGCTTATTCCCACAGTGGCTATTTAAGCTTTGATTAATTAAAATTATATAAAATTAAAAGTTCAGTCCTTCAGTTGCACTAGCCAAATTTCAAGTGCTCAGTGACCTCATGTAGCTAGTGGCTACCATACTGGACAAAGTTTTATTGGCCAACTCTACACATGCCTTGGGTTTTCCCA
>NW_023211908.1:0-570 GCF_002007445.2 Ailuropoda melanoleuca
TGCCCTCTGCTGTCTCAGCAGCTCTAACCGCTTCAGCCCTGAACTATTCAATAATGAAGAAGCAGACGCTTTCTCTTTTTCTTCTCGACTCCTCCATGTCGAGAGCATCATCCTTTATCATCTCTCCCTCCTCTTCCTCCTTCCCGCTTCAGGAAAGCCAAAGATGAGGACCAGGACTGAGGTTCTCACTGAGGCTCTCAGCACTCAGCCTCACATCCACCCGGGGGTCCCGTGAGCCACACGAACGGCACATGATAGAAATCAGTGTGACGCTATCGCTTAGAACGAGAGCCCTGCCCTGGGAATAGCAGTCAACTTTGGGGAAGGAAACGTAACAATACACTCACAGACATGAGTCACGTCTCATTTCCTTTACAGAGGCAGGCTGAGCTACTGCTCTAATCACTGTCCTATTTAATTTTCCACTATTGAGTAGAAATAAATGAGAAATACAGTGGAGAACAATTTAATAAGTAGTTCATGTTCACAAATAAAGTTTCTATACGTAGTAAAGAGAAGGGCCATATGCACCCCAATGTTCATAGCTGCATTGTCCACAATAGCCAAATC
>NW_023211909.1:0-570 GCF_002007445.2 Ailuropoda melanoleuca
GCGGTTTGCTGTGCCTCTTCTGAGAGTCAGAGCAGCAGTAGCTGAATCTCAGCCTCTGTCACAGAACAGAGGGATCGCGGACCGTTCTCCACTGATGTTCTGGACACTTTAACTCTGTTTCTGTTGGTGCTGCTCAACGCTGCAGCATCCCGGGATGTGCGCCCCACACCCTGCGTCCCAGCCCTCACTTCCAGGGCCGGCAGGTCTCTGTCCTTTGTGTTTCTAACACCGCCAGCCGCCAGCCACCCCCGTGCGCTCCCGGAGCTCCTGGTCTCAGTCTGGATCCAGGGAGCACACTGGAGTTCCGGAGTTCTGTGAGAAGTCTGGTGGCACGCGCTCCCGGCTCACGGTCTCAGTCTGCTCTCTCAGGGTTGTGGTCTGCGAGTCCTCTGCTCCGCCGTGCAGGTGGCTACCGCTTCCCGGCGCCCGAACGCAGCAGCTCCCTCCCCGTTCCGTTTATCTTCCCATATCTGTGCGCGGTTTTATGGCTCCCCGCTTAGTACCTCAATACTCAGTGCTGGAGATGTTCATTTGTAGAGATCCAGATGTATCTTCCTGTGTCTCAGGCTG
>NW_023211910.1:0-1616 GCF_002007445.2 Ailuropoda melanoleuca
CATCTTCATGAACGAAGATGTGAGTTGAAAGATGGCTTCGATACAGTATTCCTTCTTAAAGATTGGTTAATCGGCGTTTCCTTAGCTTCATTGCCACTCTGAAACATGCTTCCATCATCATTACAGATGATGGGATTTGTAAGACCCTTTCCAACCCCCTTTCTTACTAAAAGTTACATCTATGGCATTATCTGTACGGTTCAATACACATATTGGGATACCCTGGTGTCTTCACTGATGAACGTTGCTGTCTCTCGACACAAANATTGAATTGACTGATGACACTTTCTTTTTGTTTTCACACAACCATTTCAAACGGCTTTCCTCCTCATGACAGATGTGAGTTGAGAGATTCTTTCTGTGTAGTGTCCTTATGTAGTTAAATGAAGGACATTATCTTGATCCTTGTAGAACCCCTTTTGCACAATGCTCCCACTTCATGACACCAGATGTGAGGTGCAAGATGCTTTTATATGGAGTGTTCTCTCCTACCGAAAGCAGGGGTCACCTTCCTTATGCATTCGGGGACACTTTTGAAAAATTTCCACCTTCCTAACAGAAGATGTGACTTGGAAGATTGCGTCTATTAGTTGTTCTGACCGATATTTNTCGATATTTGTGTATTTTGACCTTTCCTTAAAGTTCAACATACGTACTGGAAAATGCGTGTATGTTCATGGGTCACAATGTGAGTTCGATGTTGCCTTCTATCAACACAGACTTGGTTCTCACTAATACTTAGATAGAACCTCTCCTTATGCTTTCTTGCACACTTCTGCAACTACTTCCATCTTCATTACAGAAGATGTGAGTGGGAAAATCTTTTCCAAAGAGTGTTCTTACATGACCATAAGCACGTTCCTTAGGTTTTCATACACACTTTTGAAATACATCCATCTTCATGAAGATACATGTGTTTTGGATGGCTGTCTCTAGATGGTGCTCTCTGTTAGTGTTAAGTGTATGGCACTTCTCTTACGGTTCAACACAGATCTTTTTTTTATTATTATTATATTATGTTAGTCACCATAGAGTACATCCCCGGATTCCAATGTAAAGTTCGATGCTTCATTAGTTGCGTATAACACCCAGGGCACCATGCAATACGTGCCCTCCTTACTACCCATCACCTGTCTATCCCATTCCCCCACCCCCTCCCCTCAGAAGTCTTCTGCTTGCTTCTCATAGTCCATAGTCTCTCATGTTTCATTCCCCCTTCTGATTACCCCCCTTTCTTTATCCCTTTCTTCCCCTACTGTTAATCCTAGAACTTATGCTCCATAGAATAGAGAAACCATATGATAATTGTCTTTCTCTGTTTGACTTATTTCACTTAGCATTATCTCATCCAGTGCCGTCCATGTTGCAGCAAATGTTGAGAATCGTTCTTTCTGATAGCTGAGTAATATTCCATTGTATAAATGAACAACAGCTTCTTAATCCAGTCATCTGTTGAAGNATCCTAGAACTTATGCTCCATAGAATAGAGAAACCATATGATAATTGTCTTTCTCTGTTTGACTTATTTCACTTAGCATTATCTCATCCAGTGCCGTCCATGTTGCAGCAAATGTTGAGAATCGTTCTTTCTGATAGCTGAGTAATATTCCATTGTA
>NW_023211911.1:0-570 GCF_002007445.2 Ailuropoda melanoleuca
AGAAACCAAAAGGAACAGAGAAAAAAAGCTAAGAATATAGCCCCTGTCCAAATGATCAGAAATGTCTAGAATCCTATTCAATTTTCTGTCATCTGTCTTGCAGGCACTGTTATATTTTGGTATACTTATTCCACCTGTAGCCTTTTTACCCGTTTACTTTCTTGGCAGGGAGGGTGGGGTGTAGTATGCCAGGGTATTGGAGCAACCAACTGACATTATTTCATCACCATTAGCACCACCAGTCGACTCTTGAGTTGTAAGGCTCTGGCAGTCTTCACTATTCAGTGAAAGAACACTGTGTACTTCATCTCTAACAAAAAGGGTTATCCAGCTCCAGCCTTTGTTTGAGTACTTCCAGTGACGGCAAGATCACATTTTAACAGCCCTAATACTTCTTGACAGGCAATGTCTAATGTTTTTATATACTTTTTAAAAATCATTTCAGTGAATTTATTCTGTATTCTTAGATTATCAAAATTGTCTTTTGATAAATTTTGATTTTCAAATACAGTTGGGTTTTTTGATAGTATGTAGATTATATTATGAACAATGAAATAATGAATTTTTTTT
>NW_023211913.1:0-570 GCF_002007445.2 Ailuropoda melanoleuca
TTGTAGGAGCAGGCCAATCCCAAAGTGTGTGGCCTCCCTGCCCTTTTAGAATCACCTCTGCTCAAATCCCAACATTATGTTGGGGCAGGGGGCAATGTTCCAGAAGCTCCGGAATTCATTTTTCTATCCATGTGGTATCTAGGGATCTAGCCTGCCGTCCATCCATACGTGATGAGTCACTCTCCTGGCCAGATTGCTCACCTTTAACAACAGAGTGTCTCAGCTGGTTTTCTGAATAAAGCAACCCTGGCGTTCTAGATCCCGTAGCACTTGGAGCTTCTTGACATTGCAGGGGAACAGGAGCCCCTGCTGACAGAGCAGCTGCTGTGTTGCTGAGGGTCACCTGCGGCGTCGCCAGTGTGTGGCTGATGGAGACCTAGAACATTCATAAACTTCATTCATCAGCAGCCCTCTTCCAAGCCACCATAAATAAAACAGCATCCACGTAGAGAGCAATGAGTTTCCTAGAGAAAACAAAAAAAAAAGGAGGTACTCCTTCCAGCTTTGGTTTGAGGCTTCGAGGAGCTGAATTGCAATATCCTTAAAGCTCAGAGGGCTGCTAAAGGGGCC
>NW_023211915.1:0-536 GCF_002007445.2 Ailuropoda melanoleuca
AGGAGTTCTAAAGAAATTGTCTGTCAATTGCCTTAACATGTTAGATGTAAGTTCTGGAATCTCAACCATGTTTTGTATGATAGAGATCTGTCCAGGTATATTTTTGCGTTACTCAAGGCCTGAACTTTATAAAACAGTGGTTGAGGAAACAGTTGTACATTATAGTTAATTAATTTAAGAAAATGTGTGGAATCAATTCTAGTTACAACTACTTCATAAGATGTTTTGAAACAAGAGGTCAAGTGCTCCATCCCTATCCTCTAAATCTCAGATCCTTCTTTCATTTATGCCATTCTTACTGTGCTTGATTCTCCATTTTATCTTCCTGCTCATGGAGTTCACTCTGCAGGGCCACCGAAGTTTCCTGACCGGCTTGCATGCCTTTCACCTTGGCTAGNCTGGCTAGAAGAAAAGTCTCTTTTCTTTCCTGGGGAAACAAATCATGATACTAGTAATAAATACAGGTGAAGTTCAAGGTAGACTTTCTTTTCACGTGACCTCGGCTGCTAATCTAACTACCTCAAAGCATCTGCCAG
>NW_023211917.1:0-570 GCF_002007445.2 Ailuropoda melanoleuca
GAAGCAAATCCCATGTGCCCAGAAGAGGAGAAATGGAATCTTTGTGAACAGACCTAACGAGTGCATCCCTAGAGCTGCCCGCCAAGCATGCTGCTGCTGCTGGAGGTGCTGCTGGAGGAGGTGACAGTCATTCACACTTTAGTAATAATTAGAGCACCGGCATTGTGGTGGTAGCTCTGTGTGTGTTCACCAGAATAGAAGGTCCATGAAGGCAGGTATCTGTCTACGTTGATCGCTGCTGTATCTCAAACATCCAGAATAGTGACCAACACCTATTAGGTGCTCAGCAAATATTTGCGGAGTGAATTGTTAACTCATCAAGCCTCACAACAGCCCTGAGGAAGCTGGTGTCATAACTGCCTCCATTTTACAGTTGAAGAAGCTGCGGGTCACGAGAGTTAGCGAATTGCAGAGCTGCTCACCCGGGCTCAGGAATCAGCAGTGGCGACCCTGAAGGTCTGGAGAGTTCAGCACTCCCCCTTGCGCATGCGTCTCTGCTTTGTGGCAGGGTGCAGTGGCCTCCCTTTACCAGTCTGGAAATTTTATGTGTGGGGGAAGGACTTGACCATC
>NW_023211918.1:0-570 GCF_002007445.2 Ailuropoda melanoleuca
GACCCAGCCTCACCCTTTGGTCCTGGGCCACCGGGGAATCCAGCAGTGCCAGGTGAGCCGGGCGGGCCAGATGGTCCGGCCGATCCAGGAGCACCGTCATTACCACGAGCACCAGCAGGCCCGGGACCGCCTGGACGCCCTCTTTCACCAGATGGACCTCTGGGTCCCGCTGATCCAGGTAAGCCATTGTCTCCGGGACTGCCATTTTCACCCTTGAGGCCTTGAGCACCAGTATCTCCTTTTGCGCCATCTCTTCCATCAAAGCCTCTATGACCTTTAAGTCCAGGAAAACCAGCCATGCCGGGAGGACCTTTTGCGCCCGCTACACCAGGCATTCCACGCTCACCAGGTCGTCCGGGCCTTCCATTTTCTCCGTCTTTGCCAGATTGGCCGGGTGGGCCTGCATGTCCAGGTGGGCCAGGGGATCCAGAAGGACCCGGTTGTCCGGGCTCACCGGGGAGACCTTGGTATCCGTGAGGGCCGGGTTGACCAACTTGACCAACTTGACCAGGAGGGCCGGGAGGGCCTGGCATACCAGCCATTCCACCCATTTGACCGGCTCCGCCAGAC
>NW_023211919.1:0-570 GCF_002007445.2 Ailuropoda melanoleuca
GTCTTCAGGAGAAAAATTCACCATAAAGATTAGTTCCTGGGATCTAAGCCAAACAGCTACATCTAGTGTTTAAAGTGGGATCAACAATTTTTAAGTAAGATCTTTGCTCTAAAAACAAAAGTGTCACGGAAAGAGAAACTGGTTTTTCAAAGTCAAGATTAACAAAGCCTTAAGTGACTCCCAGAGGCTTGGTAGAGTACTACTGTAAGTTCCTTTTCTAGGGGCACCTGGGTGGCTCAGTTAGTTGAGCGTCCAACTCCTGATCTAGGATTAGGTCGTGATCTCAGGGTCATGAGGTCGGCTCGGTGCTGGGCACAGACCCGCTTAAGATTCTCCCCCACTAGAAGGAAGGGAAAAACGAAGGGGGGAAATCAGACGGGGAGATGAACCATGAGAGACTATGGACTCCGGGAAATAAACTGAGGGTTTCAGAGAGGAGGGGGGGAGGGGGATGGGTTAGCCCGGTGATGGGTATTAAGGAGGTCATGTACTGCATGGGGCACTGGGTGTTATAAGCAAACAATGAATCATGGAACACTACATCAAAAACTAATGATGTACTGTATGGTG
>NW_023211920.1:0-571 GCF_002007445.2 Ailuropoda melanoleuca
AAAAAAAAAAAAAAGTATCCAGGGGGAGAGAATAAAAGAAACCTTAACTAAAGAAACCTTACACATGACCTCAACCTTTCTTCAGAAGAAGTAATGAAAGATGGTGCCAAAGGGTTTTTGCCTAACCAATAGCATAGAATGGAGAACTGTATTTGCCCCAAGCTCAAAGTGCTACAAACAAGTATAAGATGAATTCAGTATGTCAAAAATATTTAGGAAAGCAGCATTGGTCAATTTGACCGGCACTTTTATGTTAATTAAGTAATTTTCTGAGTCAAGTGTTCATACCCAAGGAGTCTGGTTTGAATCACAAAAGTCTAGGAACCCGAGGCATGTCAGGCTCTAGGGGAGACATAGGGTCAGAAGGTAAATCGTGTCCCAGACTATTAACAAGGCAGAATTCAGTCTCATGGACCAACATCAGGTCTTAAATCAACCAACAACTTTCAAGGCATAAGGAAACTTAAGGGAACAAAACAAGTTCCTGGCTGCTAAGTATCTTGCTTATGCATCCTTTCAAAGTCAAGCAAATGTGAAGCCTGCTACCAAAAAGTTCAGAATAATAAAAGGA
>NW_023211921.1:0-571 GCF_002007445.2 Ailuropoda melanoleuca
AAAAAAAAAAAAAGACCCCAAGAAAAATACCAGGTATTTTAAAGAACAGAGTTAGATAAATTGAATCTGAAGTTCATATGAAAAAAATCAGTCAAGCTCTGATAGCTATAAAAGTGGGAAAAAAGGAAGAAAGGGGCAACAGGAAGTGAGGAGGCCAGCACTTAACAGATTCTAAAACATACTGGGTAACCTCTAATTGAAACGTTGTGGACTGGCACCTAAATGGACTGACAATCAGAAGGAACACAATAGAAAACCCCCAAATACACCCAAATATGTAAGATTATTTATGCACCTTAAAACACCGGGGAAAAGATAATTCAACAAATTGTATTGGGTTAACTGGAGAAATGTTGGGAAAAAATTAAGTTGGATCCTTACCTCAAACTATATACAAGAATAAACTTCTCAGGGCACCAGAGTGGCTTAGTTGGTTAAGCATCTGACTCTTGATTTCCACTTGGGTCCTGATCTCAGGGTCCTGGGATTGAGCCCCAAGAGGGACTCTGCACTCAGCAGGGAGTCTACTTGGATTCTCTCTCTCCCTCTCCCTCGGCCCCTCCACCCTGTG
>NW_023211922.1:0-1234 GCF_002007445.2 Ailuropoda melanoleuca
TTATCTTGCTTAAAAAGAAAAAAAAAAGCAGACAGTATTTATTACATGTGCGTGATTATTAAAATATTGTAGAAAAATTAGGAAATTCTGGAAGTGAAAAGAAAAAAATGCACAACACTGCTCAGAAATAACCACCATCAGTTTTGCAAAGCAGCAGCGTCTGGTCTCAAAGCATGTTTGACAGCCTGGTTTTCCTACTCCGTGGTTACAGCGGAGCATGCCCTGCACCGTGCTTCCCCGGGGCACAGTGGTGCCAAGGGTCCTGTGAGTTAGCAGAGGGCATTTGAGTTGGTTCAGTTTGGCAGAGCTGTAATCCACGTTTCCATAAATACGCGTGTCCAGAGACCCATGTTCATCCCTCTGATTGTGTGTGTCCTTAGCATGAATTCCTAAGAGTGGATCATTGAATCAAAGGGCAAGAGCATTTTTAATGCCCTTAATAGAAACGGCCAGATTGTTTTCTACCTGTCTTTGTCAAGGCCTTGCTTGCTGGTTGGATGGTGCTGGGGCTCCCCTGGTGGGTGGGGCTTGCTGGGGCCCCACTATGCGTGGAGATCTGAGGCTTGGCACACAGTGGGAGCACACAATATGCTTATGGAATGTGTAGTCTGGTCCTGCTCGCTCGTTTTACAAATAGAGAAACTGAGGCCCAATGGTAGGAGACGAGCTATGGTGAGGTTGGTAGTATTGCCTGGGCTGCTAGCAGCAATGGCTGCGGCTCTTTGAGGGCTGAGGGCTGAGGCCAGAGGCCAGGCAAGGCCCCAGCAGTGGGTTAGGTGTGCAGGACGGTCCCATTCATTTATGCACCTATGAATACCCTTTTGACCCTGCTGTTAACGCTCAGCCTCCCTCTGCCTCACAGGCTTCTAGAAGGTGTCGCTGGGGCTCCCTAGGCCTGCAGCCTGACTCCCAGCCTGACCGCTGCACTGAGATGTTGAGCACTCAAGCCACCAGTGGCCCCAGCTGACCAGCCAAGGGACGGGTGCTCGCAGGCAGTTGTCCCTCTTGAGCCCTTACTTTCTTGAATGTCTGGAAGGCTCCCACCCCGGTGACATCTGTTGTGTTCTACTCCCACCCCACCCCCCACCTCCCCTCTGCTCCTACCTCCTCAGCAGGGCTGTGGCTGTGGGGCTGACAGGTAATAGCGCAGACAAAGCAAGGGTGGGGCTTCTCCCCACACACGGGACACACATCAACACGCGCCTGAGCGCTGAGCACACAGCCAGGCGCAGGC
>NW_023211923.1:0-571 GCF_002007445.2 Ailuropoda melanoleuca
AAAAAAAATAAATGCATATGATCAAGACATTCTTTTGAATACGAGGCTTCTTAATTACGTGGGGAGAAGATACAGAGGGAATGACCTCTGAGAGGAATAAAAGACAGGAAATGGATGGTGACGGAATGATAGCATAAAACTAATGCTTCAAAATGGAAAATGCAAGATGCAGAATGAATAAAAAAATGAACAGGAAATAGTACAACAGAATAATTATGAGAGGAAATAATGATTATTTAGGATGAGACACTGGGGAATAAGAAATAGGTATATCCTTGGACTTGTATTATATACTTAGAGAACATAGCTCTGTTGCTGGATATATCAATATAAAAATACAAGTTTTAAAAGCATAAGAAACATCATGAATCTTGATCAATAGTTTACTAATTGGATTTGCTGGAACTGAATAAGTCATACAGCAACTCTTAGCTTGTGTTCCAAACCCAGTAGGAGTTAAGAAATTGCTAGTAATGTAATTCTCAATGGATATTTGCAGGCATTTTCCATCTATTTGACATAATTTGAATTCAAGGCATAGCTGAGAGTAGAAATCAAACAAGTAGATTAA
>NW_023211924.1:0-571 GCF_002007445.2 Ailuropoda melanoleuca
ATTTATTTCCTCTGATCAATGTCTCCACATGCTACAAAACGTATAGTAGAGCTTGCTTAAGACATAACACCATTTCATTTGTGAACATTCTCCCACTCCTGAGTAGCTTCCACTGACTATTATAAATCTAAACTTGGAGATCCCAGAAATGAACCCGTGGAAAAAAATTCCCTTTTTAAGAAGAAGGTGAGCACTTCTCTCAGCCGAATCTCTTACAGAATCTCTTATTCCCCACTCTTCATTCCACTGGCTCAGTCGGCTGTCTCTTAACATATAGATCGAAAATATTACTGTTGAGTTTGAGGTCAAGAGAATCCGCTCTGGAGACTTCGACCCAAACTTCTTCATCTCTCTCCTTTTTTACTAACTTCAGCAAAATTACCTCTGCTCTCCTTGAGGCTGCGAACATGATCCCAAATGGTTGAATTGTTCCTTTCCTTTTCCATTTTCTCTAAAGTTCTAGCATGTGGTGCTGTACCACAAGGTGTTTATTGGTGACTGAGACCTGCTTAGACTTAGACCTGCAAGGTGTTTATTGGTGACTTAGAGCTGAGTTACTCAGCTCACAGGA
>NW_023211925.1:0-571 GCF_002007445.2 Ailuropoda melanoleuca
TTTTTTTACTGGAATGTATGCAGAAGGATTGCCTACAATACACAAAGCTCCTAACTGAAGGCAGAGAAATTAGGTTCTTCAGAATAAATGAAAAAATTTCAAAGCAGCAAAAGGCTAATATTGTCCCTTGTCCAGGACTATAAAAAAATCATTATGTCATAATTTAATTAGCAGGGGGTGGGTTTTTTGTTTGTTTGTTTTGTCCTTTCTTAGTGGTACATTAAAAATTCCATCTTGGGACGCCTGGGTGGCTCAGTCAGTTAAGTGTCTGCTTTCGACTCAGGTCCTGATCCCAGGGTCCTAGGATGGAGCCCCTCATCAGGCGCCCAGCTCAGTGGGGAGCCTGCTTTTCCCTCTGCCTGCCACTCTGCCTGCTTATTCTCTCTTTTTCCCTCTCTTTCTCTGACAAGTAAATAAAATCTTTAAAAAAAAAAATTGCATTTTGTGGGGTGCCTGGCTGGCTCAGTCAGTAAAGCGTGTGACTCTTGATGTTGGAGTTGTGAGTTTGAGGCCCACATTAGGTGCAGAGATGACTAAAAAAATAAATAAGCTTTAAAAATAGTTGCATCTT
>NW_023211926.1:0-1171 GCF_002007445.2 Ailuropoda melanoleuca
GTTTGATAACATATAGATAGCATTCTTTGTATACAAAAATTAGACCATTTCTTTGAAACAAACCATACATTTTTGTATTGCAGAGACGTTCAAAGAATTCATCTGTCAAATTATTTTTTTATATGTAAGCTGAGTAAAATGGGCTTCTTCAGAGGTCAATTTAAAATCTAATGTATACTCTGCTGGAATGGTTAATAAGGTATCTGATCTCAAGATTAGAAATTATTGCCCAATTACACATACAGAAGTTTCTTCCTTCTCAATGAGTTTACAGATACATATCTATATCTATCTATATATATACATACACACATACACATACATATATGTACATTCACATACATAAACGTAATCATGTTTAAAACTGATAACTCAATCTTTAGGAATTGTACAGATCACTTTTTTGTTTGTTTTTTTGTTGTTGTTTATTGTATTATTAGGCCCAAAATTTGTATACTTCCCAAAGTCTGGAAATCTTCTGATTGGGCTTGATGGTGATTTTAAGCCTTAGGTTAGCAAGTGGGAGCTGTCGTAGATTTTTGACCTTAATTATATTCAGCAGCCTGTGTGTTTCTTGAGTTAGTGTGCCCTGTTTTGTGGTTGCCTTTTTATCATATATCCTGGGGAGATTACTTTGAGCTTAGCCTCCTGTAAAGACCGGCTATGAGTTTACAAACTTGCCAGGTTATCATGCTTTATGAAGGCTTTACTCACAGGCTTGTGGCAATTTTCATTTAGGTGAGCGACTTTTATTCAGGCAAGTGGCTGTTTTGAAATCATTAGGACTACAGCAGCAGCATTAGCAAATTCAGGTAGACAGTGCTGCCCTTAGCAATCAGGCACAGCAGAGGCAAAGATTCAATTATAGAGAAAAAGAATGGATTAGTTTTCTGTGGCTGTGTAGCACATTTTCACAACCACAGTAGCTTAAAACAGTACAAATTTACTATTTCACAGTTTCCATGGTCAGCAGTCCAGTAGATTTTCTGCTCAAGTCTCACATGGTTGCAGTCAAGGTGTTAGCTGGGGCTGCATTCTTATCTGAAGTTTGAGAACCGCTTCCAAACTCATTCAATTTGTTGGCAGAATTCATTTCTTTGCAGCTGTAGAACTCATGGCATGTTCCATTTTTTTCTAGGCCAATAGGAGACTGTCTCTCACACCTGACCTT
>NW_023211926.1:9359-9738 GCF_002007445.2 Ailuropoda melanoleuca
GTTTGATAACATATAGATAGCATTCTTTGTATACAAAAATTAGACCATTTCTTTGAAACAAACCATACATTTTTGTATTGCAGAGACGTTCAAAGAATTCATCTGTCAAATTATTTTTTTATATGTAAGCTGAGTAAAATGGGCTTCTTCAGAGGTCAATTTAAAATCTAATGTATACTCTGCTGGAATGGTTAATAAGGTATCTGATCTCAAGATTAGAAATTATTGCCCAATTACACATATAGCAGTTTCTTCCTTCTCAATGAGTTTACAGATACATATCTATATCTATCTATATATATACATATACACATACACATACATATATGTACATTCACATACATAAACGTAATCATGTTTAAAACTGATAACTCAATCT
>NW_023211928.1:0-571 GCF_002007445.2 Ailuropoda melanoleuca
GGATCAGTTGTATTTCTGTACAGTAGCAACAAACAACATGAAAGGATATTTAAAAAATAATTCTATTTATAATACTACCCAAAAGAATAAAATACCTAGTAATAAATTTACACAAGAAAATGTAAGTGTTGTACATTGAAAACTGCAAAACGCTGCTGAAAGATATGACAAATACATAAACAAATGTATCCAATGCTCAAATATTAGAAGACTTAATGTATCCAATGCTCAAATATTAGAAGACTTAATATTGTTAAATGGCAATACTTCCCAAAACTCTATTGATTCAATGCAGGGACTATCAAAATCACAACACCCTTTCCTCGTGTGATTAGCAGTTCTAAAACTGATGGTGAGGATGCTTTCACAGATCTGTGAATATACTAAAGCTACCAAATTATATACTTTAAATGGGTGAACTGTAGGTCACATGAATTATATCTCAATAAAGCTGTTTTATAACAAAACAACAGCCTTTGTGAGAGGCAGCAAGTTTGTCTGTTATCAGAGCTCCCTTTAATCCTTACAAGCTCTGTAGAATTACTAATATAACTCATCTCCGTAGTTGGCT
>NW_023211929.1:0-571 GCF_002007445.2 Ailuropoda melanoleuca
AAAAGTACATCCCACAGGCTCCAAGAAAAATGCCAAAGCAGAATTCCTGAAACATTGTGCACAATGACACTTCCGGAAGATCCCACAGTGACTGCTTTGAAGGGGACAACTCTCTAATGATGTGTACCTCCTCATTACAGCATACCAGATGACATCCATCCATCACACGCCACACTAGCAACAAGTCACTCTAGGAAGGAAGCCCCCAGCAAGCAGGGTCTGAGCAAGGAAGACTTACCTCCCAGCCCCTCCACCAAACGAAAGGCCAGCAGAGTTCATTCCCGCCAGGACAAAGTAGCCCTGGACTGCAGGAGACTCGCCCATGATGCACCTCATGTCTGGGGTGAAGGTCTCGGGGCAGTTCACCAACTTCAGGATCTCCAGAGTCTCCAGGTCTGGCATGCGCCGCAGGAGGGAACTCAGCAGGGGCTCTGAGCCATAAAAACAAACCCAAACACCGGCCTCAGCTCTGGGGAATTCACACACTTCCACTCCTTACGCTTCTGGACGCCCTCTCCTCGCAGAAGAGCTCGTGGAAGAGGCTTTCTCAGAAGAGCCAAACGGGCCCTGG
>NW_023211930.1:0-571 GCF_002007445.2 Ailuropoda melanoleuca
AAAAAAAAAAAAAACCCTGATGTACTCTTCGGTGAAAAAAATCATAACTTCATTGATTTATTATTTTTTTTAAAGATTTTTTATTTATTTGACAGAGAGACAGCCAGCAAGAGAGGGAACAGAAGCAGGGGGAGTGGGAGAGGAAGAAACAGGCTCCCAGAGGAGGAGCCTGATGCGGGGCTCGATTCCGGAACGCGGGGATCACGCCCTGAGCCGAAGGCAGACGCTTAATGACTAAGCCACCCAGACGCCCCAACTTCGTTGATTTCTTATATTACTTTGTAGTTTGATATTGCTTTTATTTTGAATTACCTTTAGGTAGGAAATGAAGAGGTGGGCATCCCTTCTAATGCTCAAAATGGTTTCTACAGGTCTTAACCTGGTCATGACCTGCCCATTTTGGTAGAGGGAGAGGTCAAACAAACAAGTAAGGGTCTTAAAAAAAAACAAAAAAAAAACAAAACTCAAAGAAAGTAGGATTTTTTTTTTTTAAAGATTTCATTTATTTATTGGACAGAGAGAGACAGCCAGCGAGAGAGGGAACACAAGCAGGGGGAGTGGGAGAGGAAGA
>NW_023211931.1:0-571 GCF_002007445.2 Ailuropoda melanoleuca
CGCGACCTGAGTTAATCTCTGAAAATGGTGCGCTATTCTCTCGACCCCGAGAACCCAACTAAATCATGCAAGGCAAGGGGTTCAAACCTGCGGGTGCACTTCAAGAATACCCGTGAGACGGCTCAAGCAATAAAGGGCATGCACATACGCAAAGCCACCAAGTACCTGAAGGATGTCACCCTTCAGAAGCAGTGCGTTCCCTTCCGTCGTTACAATGGTGGCGTTGGTAGATGTGCTCAGGCAAAGCAGTGGGGTTGGACCCAGGGTCGTTGGCCCAAAAAGAGCGCAGATTTCCTGCTTCATATGCTGAAAAATGCTGAGAGCAATGCTGAACTCAAGGGTTTGGATGTTGATTCTCTGGTCATTGAGCACATTCAGGTGAACAAGGCACCAAAAATGCGCAGGCGTACTTACCGAGCTCACGGACGTATCAACCCCTACATGAGTTCTCCCTGCCATATTGAGATGATTCTCACAGAAAAAGAGCAGATTGTTCCCAAACCAGAAGAGGAAGTTGCAATAAAGAAAAAAATATCGCAGAAGAAACTGAAAAAGCAAAAACTCATGGCCC
>NW_023211932.1:0-571 GCF_002007445.2 Ailuropoda melanoleuca
AATAGAAAAATCTAAAATGCAGTTTTTATATTATCACCTCAAGAAGCTGGAACAGCAACAGAGGGACAGGCTTAACCCACTCACAAGGAAGCAGTTGACCAAGATTAAAGCAGCAATCAATGAATTAGAAAACAGGAGTACAGTGGATCAAATCAACAGGACTAGAAGCTGGTTCTTAGAGAAAATCCATAAAATTGATAGTCCACTGGCAAGTCTTATCCAAAAGCAAAGAGAGAGGACCGAAATTAATAAAATTATGAATGATAAAGGAGAGGTGATGACCAACACCATTGAAATTGGAAGGATTATTTGAAATTTTTATCAAAAGATATATGCCGAAAAGCTAAGCAATCTGGAAGAGATGGAGGCCTTCCTGGAAACCTATAAACTACCAAGATTGAAACAGAAAGAAAAACATTTCTTAAGCAGGCCAATTAATTATGAAGAAATTGAGTCAGTGATAAACAACCTTCCAAATAAGAAAACTCCAGGCCAGGACAGTTTTCCTGGGGAATTCTACCAAACATTTGAAGAAGAAATAATACCTATTCTCCTAAAGCTATTTCAAAAA
>NW_023211933.1:0-571 GCF_002007445.2 Ailuropoda melanoleuca
AGTGACAATCCTGCCAGCGAGATCTGTTTGCGCAAATCCTTGGCCACTCTTGCTAAACAAGCACTTGGCTGGGCTCCAAACCACAGAAGGCAAGGAGTCCAGGAACCTCAGGACACACGGGCCGTTGTTGTAAGGGTCATCTCAACATTTCCCCCATCTTCCTGCTGCCTTAGAAAAACAATCTAGTTTAAACCACTCATTCAGAGCCAGCAGGCTCCTTAGGGGTCACCTGATCCCAGCTCTCATTTTACAAAGGAGAAACTGAGGCTGGAGAGGAAAACAAAGATCAGCTGACCCAGCAAGTGTTCAGACAGAATAATGTTAGAATTACAGCATCTTAGGCATCACCCAGCCCGACTGCCTTTACTTTAGAAATGGGGAGACTTCCGCAATAGTGAGGATCAAGGAAATTTTGCTTTTCATTGTAGCAGAAAAACAGATAAAAGCTAAGAGCAAATTAGAAGCTCAACCAGGTTTCATGGCCCAGGTAGAGATGTTCCTACACAGCAAAGCCCAGGGGAAGCCCCGGACTAGAACCCAGCTCCTCACCCCCAGTCTGCTTCTCCCCCAA
>NW_023211935.1:0-571 GCF_002007445.2 Ailuropoda melanoleuca
AAATAAATAAATAAATAAATAAATCATGGATTTCTAATGGTGGGGACATTAAACCATCTTTTCCTTCTTTCTTGAACAAGACGTCTTCTCAAAGATGCATACGGGAATGTCTCCTTTGCTTCCTTTTACTCAAATGTCCTGTTTCCAAAAAGTCCTTCACTAACCAACCTATTGATTATAATACTCTCTGTCACTGTCATTTCCTTACCCTACTTTACTTTCTTTAAAAAAAAAAAAGTGTTCATTTTAATTGTCTGAGTCTCTCGTGAAATGTTAAGCATCATTATGGCAGAGATTTAAGTGTTTTGATTTACTCAGTGTTCCTAGTATCTAAAAAAAAAATGATTGTTAGAGAACAAGCACTCAAATGTTTGTTATATAAATTGATGGACGTACAAATGTTTGCTTTTCATGCTCAGATCTTTGGTAACTACTTACATTTGAGATCTTGTTTAATCCGCACAGCTTTCCAATGAGTTTATCACTTATATTTTAAAGCCAGGATAACCCTGGTTCATAGAAATTACTTTGAGACTCCACAGTAGCAAAATTGGGATACCTATTCATACAT
>NW_023211937.1:0-3885 GCF_002007445.2 Ailuropoda melanoleuca
CTCCATGCATATTACAGGAGCAGCTCCTCATGGTTTTTGTGGGTCTCTCAACCTGTGGAGAAATATAAAAATGGGAGGTTAGTAGTATGAACATGTCCCTGCTGTTGATCTAGAGGCCACATCTGATCTTCTCCCTTCCTTACCTTCTCTACCATCCATTCTAAATACTCCTTATCTGTAACTATCACCTCATCAGGTCTTAAGGGCTTGCCTAATTTTGTGACTCAAACATGCATTTCTGAGGAGTCTGAGCCCTTGATAATTATACCCTCCTCAGGCAAAAGTCACTATATGTGGTTCTTCACAGTTACAGTGGAGTCAGGGAATACCAGTGACACCAAATGAGTAATCTTGGTTCCATATGTGTTCCTCCTGCCTCCATTGTGTTAAAGCATCCCTATTTCCTCCTGATGATCATAGTCAAGCATCTCAGCCACCACAGTGACTTCTCTTCTTACCTGCTGGGTTCTAAATATAAGAAATCCAAAATTTTCTGATAGCAGACTTAACTTATAGTTCAGTGAGACCCTAGCTGTGTCCTCTGGCAAGGATATGCCCCTTTTGTGGACCACAGCATCCAAAATTAGAGATCCCAGAGTTGCTTTAGACAAGAATGAAAATTCTCTTCTAGGTCTTGAGGATTGATGATAAGAGTGATGGTAAGGACACTCAATGCGTCCACCCCTGAGTTCCCAGAGCCATGTAATCTTCCCTTTGGGCTCACAGGATCATAACAGAGTTTTCTGATCTCATACACACATCATAACAGAAAAGATACCATCCCCTCTTTTCTGAATATTGCCTCAAAGCTAGAGTTTCAGCTGTACCTTTAGAAGGCTATTCTAGTGTTCTGTAAGGCTGGCTATTTCTAGATGATGAGATGTCTGATATAACTAGTGAATCCCATAGTCCTTGGCCCACTCCCATACCTCCTTGCTGTGAAGTGGGTCTGCTGATTGGATGCTATGATGTAGGGATTCAGTGTCTTTAGATCAGGCATTCTGTAAGCCTCAGGGTAGTGGTTGGTAACAGTCTCAGAAGGCAGGGAAGAAACCCATACCCTGGGGTGCCTGGGTGGCACAGCAGTTAAGCATCTGCCTTCGACTCATTGCGTGATTCCGGTGTTATGGGATCGAGCCCCACATCAGGCTCCTCTGCTATGAGCCTGCTTCTTCCTCTCCCACTCCCCCTGCTGGTGTTCCCTCTCTCGCTGGCTGTCTCTATCTCTGTTGAATAAATAAATAAAATCTTAAAAAAAAAAAAGAAACCCATACCCTGAGTAGGTGTCTATCCCCATGAGGGTGAACCACAGCCCATATCAGCATTGAAAGAGCCCAAGTAGTTGGTCTTCCATGTGACCAGTTGGTCTCTTGAGGCATAGTGAACACTGGGGGGTTTATGCTGTTATGAACTGAATTGCGTACACCCAAAATTGATATGTTAAAGTCTTATTTCTCATTGTGATTGTATTCAGAGATAAGGCCCATAAAAAGGTAATTAAGGTTAACTGGGTTCATAAGGGTGGGACCCTAATCCAATAGAATTGGAGTACTTATGAGCAGAGGACACCAGAGCTCACTTGCTGTCTTTCTCTGTCCATGCATACCCAGAAAAAAAGGCCATGTGAGGACACAGCAAGTAGGTGACATTTGTAAGCCCAGCAGTGAGGCCTCACCAGAAACCAACCATGTTGGCACCTTGATCTTGGACTTTCAGCCTCCAGAATCGTGAGAAAATAAATTTTTGTTGTTAAAGTACTCAGTCATTAGTATTGTGTTATTGCAGCTGAGCAGAATAGTAAGTTACAGAGAGGATGGAAATTTAGAGATGCAGCATCTGGGTTTGTGAGTCCATTATACTCTTCTCAGCAGATCTGAGACTGTGGAACATTTTCAAGGCTTCCACACACATTACCTTATTATTCACTAGTCAGACAACTCTGGAGAAATTGGAATTGTCTTAAATATGAGTGAAGTATAAAATTCTAATAAAAAGCATTCTCCACTCAAATTCTTATTGAGTACCTGAATGTTTAGGTTAACAGTTCTAGGGAACAGGTGGTTGATACACTATCTCAGACATTAGAGCTTCTAGTAAAGAGTGGGAAACTCAACTGATAAGGTATCTCTGCAAGAAGGTGTCTTTTGCCTTCAGTTCCAAAAGGCATTTTTGTTGAGATTGCCAAAATTAGAAAGTAGAATTGTCTTGAATACCTTTCATGGTTCATTTATGAAACATTCAGTATGAATAAATGTGAATCTGATGCTTTTTAAATCTCAAAATAGATTTATAAGAAAATTATTTTCTACTTCTTTGGAGTTGACATCTTTTTACCTGTGGACAAATTCCTAAGCAATTTGACAAATTTTATTTTGTACCTACTATGTATTTATTTTAGTATGTAATGGGGATAAAACAATGAAAAACACAGTGTTAATTCCACCCTTAAGGAGATTATAGAATAATGGGTTCAGCTTCACTGAAGGTGTCAAGGTCAAATATTTGTTACATCTTTTGATGCAGCTTTTGAGGCCTGTGTATCTGCTTTAATTCCACTAGCATCTGCACAGTCAAGAAGAATAGCATAACGAGAGGAAATACTGCCCAGAGTATCTGTCGTTTTATTCAGTTGATACACATTGTAAAGATAAATCTTACTAATAGCGTAAGCAAGGATGAGCATTGTCATACTGTGTATAGCGAGCTGACAGTACAAATATTAAAAGCAAATAAAGGAAACCCAGTTCATGCAACAAATCTTGTTCAAACCACATTTGTGGCCTACATAAATGGGACCTGGGTAAAATTTTCTTATTGTTTTATGTTATTATTCTTTTAAGTCATTGTTATAGACCATTTCTATAATGTATTCTCATGTGAGAAGATATTTATAAAGTCATACATAATTCCCAGTGATGAAATTCTTTTGTTCATCACCTACCAAATATATTTTGATCTTTTCAGTTATCACTAATATTTTTGCACTACCATGTGCTATATTAAGTGTATAGTGTGTGTGTGCATGTGTATGTGTACCTGTTGTGTGCACATATGTGTGTGTCTAGGTGTGCATTATTGGGTATAACCCTTATATTTCTCCCTACATCATCCAGTATCTTATTGTACACTATACACGTTCTAGGGTTTCTGCTAAACTACTATTCTGTATTAAATGGCCAATCTTCATGGGTAAATGTCTTTTCCTTCCGTAAATATACTTAATATAGCCATACAAAAGTTTATTCCCAAGACTTTTAGCTATATCCAATAAATATGTCTAAGTAAGAACATGCATTATTTTTCATATCATCACACTCAAGGACAGTATCACTGGAGCTACTTTATAGCCCTCTATAAAATTAAATGCACATAACTCTTTTGTTACAGTTACCTCGGAACACATTGCACTTGAAGATGTTTCTAAAAGTCACAGTAAATTTGCGAAATTGAACAAGCAGAAGATACTGCTTTATGAATACAGTTTACACTAAACTCATTTAAAAAAAATATACCCTGAGATGTGGTGGTAAATTTACTTCTAAATTAAATTTTAAAAGTCTACCTCATAATTAGTCATATTTGCTGGAATACTAAAAATTGCCACATCTTTCCTCACATGATTTGGTTGCTAGACTACATAGCTAATGATGTGTAATCTAGGAAGGTGTGAGTACTCCCTTAGTACTCTGACAAGACATTTCAGTTAATTATTCCTCCTTATAATTTGTCTTCAATTTGGAGTGTGATTCCAGNCAGTGTGATTCCAGTGGCAAAAACTTTATGAATAAAACTAATCTTTGCTATATCATGTTGCTTTCTGGATGAGGAAATACCTGGGTCTGGAAAGCGTAAAAGCAAAGGAATACCCTGTGTTAGGAAATGTAT
>NW_023211938.1:0-571 GCF_002007445.2 Ailuropoda melanoleuca
TGCATGGGGCCCCCAGCAGCACCACAATGGGGCTGCATTCATGATCTCAAACCCTGGAGTGATCATGTCTACACTGCGTGGTCCAGACACAACAAATGCAGTAATATCTAGTCCCACATGCAGCAGGTTTCCCTGAGGGAGCAGGTCGGGATTTTACCAACACTGAAGACCCCACTGGGCGCGTGCATAAACCTGCATGTCTATACACACCTGCGGTCATGTGTATTTACAGAAACCCGCACCTGTCCACTCCCCTCACACACACTTCGCCTGACATCACCGTGCAGAGAGCTTTCTCAGATGTCCACCTTCCCTCGCATGAGAATGTGTGCACGTGGGCGTGTGTTAGGCATGTGTATGCATTGCACGTGGGCATGTTAGGCGTGTGTAAGCATGCACATGGGCATGTGTTAGGTGTGTATATGCACTGCATGTGGGCACGTGTCTGTGTGCACATGGGCGTGTTAGGCGTGTGCATGCATTGCATGTGGGCACGTGTCTGTGTGCACATGGGCATGTGTTAGGCGTATGCATGCATTGCACGTGGGCACGTGTCTGTGTGCACATGGGC
>NW_023211939.1:0-571 GCF_002007445.2 Ailuropoda melanoleuca
AAGTCTGCAATTTCGTTAATAGAATTGTATCAATGTCAGTTTCTTAGTTTTGATCATTGTATCATGGTCATATAAGATCTGAGCATTAGAGGAAGTTGGGTGAAAGGTATATGAAAAGTCTGTACTATATTTGTAATTCTTCCCTAAGTCTAAGCCCCGAACAGAGAGTTAGGGGTACCTGGCTGGCTCGGTCAGTGGAGCCTGTGACTCTTGATCTGGGGTTGTGAGTTTGAGCCTCACGTTAAGTGTAGAGATTACTCAAAAATAAAATCTTTGTAAAAAAAATAATAAAACTTCACAAAACAAAACATTAAAAATAGTAGTTGGTGTTGTTCTGTGCTGACACTTGTTACCAGTGTCTAAATCATTCATGGGGCTGGAAAGACTACTAACTAAAAGTTTTGCTTTTCCTCAAAGACCGAGTCATATAGACCATGACAATCATGTTCATTGATGAGAAATCTGAAGAATTTCTGTTTTTTATTATTTTTAAAGATTTATTTATTTTAGAGAGAGAGCGCGCTGGGGGGGGGGTGGCGGGACAGAGGGAGAGGGAGAAAGAGTCTTAAGC
>NW_023211940.1:0-571 GCF_002007445.2 Ailuropoda melanoleuca
TTTATAACATGAACACATGCACTATGCAAACTTCTACAATTAATAATCTGCAAAAATTAATCCTATAGTTAACATGTGTAATTCATTCTAAGGAAGAAGTGAATGTGGTTTAAATATTATAAGCTATAATGCATATTTAAGATAAAAAACCAGGAAAAAATAGAATATGATTTTGAAGTTAGTACTGTAAGACTTTTCTCATTTTCGGAACAAACTTTTGAGGCTAATTTTCATCAGCCAAATGCCACCCATATTCTGTCATGTAAGTTCATTTGTAGAGAAAATTGTCCTTGAATTTATAAGAATTCTTACAGAAGTGATTATAGTAAATTTCTAAGCTATCAAGCAAGAGTGTCAACATACAGTTTTTGCTTATTATACCTAGAGCAAAAGAAGAAATTTTGAATTCTCTCTAGTGGAGCTAAGAGCAGGGAAGAAGTAGCAAAAGTGTGGACTATACCCAATCACTGAGTCACAAAACTGCAAAGCTGGGGACCTACCAATCCATTCTATTCCTGGATACTGACAATGTGAAAAGTGTCACCCTGTCCTTAGTAATCATCAGATTTCC
>NW_023211941.1:0-571 GCF_002007445.2 Ailuropoda melanoleuca
CCATCACCTCAGGGACACAACAGCACTCTCTCAAAGGTTTTCCTCCCTCTTGTCTTCAGATTTCCATCGGTCCACTTGTTGCCTCTGAAAAACCATGGAGAGGCAACGTTCCTTTCCTGGTGCACCACCAAGGGTCAAGTGGGAGGACTCTGTTCTCTGACTTGCTGGATGACCTGCTAGATTGACTGCCCAACACCTGGGGTAAGTTTCAGCAGATATTCTATATCAAGCCAGGGTTCTCATGGGACTCCGCTCACTTTGCCCTATGCCCAAGAAACATGAGCAGAAGTGGAGAGCTGGGGGGATGTAAGGGCAGTATGGTGACAGTGATAAAAGGATATAGGACCCTGGGGTGATTTGACTGAAGGAAGTAGAGAGGGCTTCTAGAATATGGGGCTCACAGAGAGTCAGGAGAATGGCACTCATAGTAAAGGCACTGTTTTCTTGTTGCGTGAACTGTTATAGCACCTCGAAGGTTAACTTTCCATGTAGCACTTTGCACTGCTCTGATGCATAATTGGTTTCTGGGAGGTCAGCAGTGCCCTGTGAAAAAGACCATTTGAAAAAAAAA
>NW_023211942.1:0-571 GCF_002007445.2 Ailuropoda melanoleuca
ACAAGCAAACTCCCTGCTGAGCAGGGAGCCCAACATGGGGAGCCCCATGTGGGGCTTGATTCCAGGACCCTGAGATCATGACTTGAGCCGAAGTCAGACACTTAACCAACTGAGCCACCCAGGCACCCCAATGGAAATTATTTTTTATCTCAATCTGGGTGATGCATACATTCCTGAATTATTTTTTCAAGGGTATTGGTAAAGATCTCTCCTGAGTTATTTAATGGTAGCCAAATTAATCATGTAATACCAGGAATAAACATACACTTCACAAAGAGTAAATTCTTGTTTTTTGGTTTTTTTTGTTTTTGTTTTGCTTTTTTGTTTTTAAGTTAGACCACATTTATTAGTAAGGATATTATTATAGGTTTATTCCTATAGCTTATACTACTGTAATGTCTTTGTGACCCTGTGTGAAATTGAAAATAATGCACATATCTGAGGCACATTTTAGTTATTTTGAGCCTTTCCATTCAAACATTGACATGTACCAAGTACCAGATTGGTTGGATATAGTGCATAGTGGTATTACAGAAGTTTAGAAAAAATAAATGACATCGGTTTTTTTTTT
>NW_023211943.1:0-571 GCF_002007445.2 Ailuropoda melanoleuca
ACATATATTTATTTAACCTGTACTATTTTCCCAACCACATTGGATTCCTAATTCTTAGAAAATATTCCTGGCTTCACACCAATATCCATAGATGTGACCCTTATTTTCAAAGGCACCTATGCATTCTCAAGATGATGGTGGATTCGTAAGAAACCTTCACTACATTGCATCATAAAACTGGAATGTTGCGAACCTGTGTTTACTTCTGAAGTTTGTGTTGTATCCTCATGTTACAATTTGAAATCAGTGTTAATTAAAAAGGAAAGCGTGGGGACTAGGATCCTAATTTTTAAATACATATAGAAGTATTGATAAGAATTTCAAGAAGTTACCATGTTAACAAGATTTAACTTCTGTTAAGGTACTTTTTTTTTCCTTCAAAAAAAAAATTGGTTCTGATTATTCCAGAAGGCAGAGCATATTTCACTGAAAAGCCACTAAGGTCACACAACCTTACTGCCAATGAAGCTCTGCATTTCTCCCTATTGGAAATAAAACTAGTAAGGTTTCAATTCCAGACAATGATGAATTCAAATATTGAGTTCCAAGATGCTTGCTCAGAGGACTCCCT
>NW_023211944.1:0-571 GCF_002007445.2 Ailuropoda melanoleuca
ACAGGGACTCACGTGCCGTGTCGCCGTCTGTGTCTTCAAAATCGTCCGCGTTGGAGCCCGTGTCAGGGCGTCGGTCCTGTTTCTCGGTGTTGCGTGGACCTCATGCCATGTGTCTGTTCATCATTTGCGCTATTCCCACTAAAATGTCCGTGATGAGTGAGGCTGCCGCGAGCATCCCCGTCTGAGCTCCACGCGGACATATGTTTCCATGTGTTCTGAGTACGTAGCCAGGAAGGATGGCTTTGCCTCGTCTCGAGGCAGCTCTGGCTTTAACCTTTCAGGAGCCGTCGGACCGTTCTCCCAACTGGGAGAACCGTTTCCCCTTTCAGCCGGCCTCGTCCGAGGGTTCCTGTTCTCCGCATCCCTGCCAGCGCCCGTGACCGTCGGTCTCTGATCCTGGCCGTCCTGCTGGGCGCACAGTGGTGTCTCCTCGGGCCATTTTGATCCTCAGCCGTGTGCCCCGTGTGGCGTTGGCCTGGGCGGGGCAGTCTCCCCCCGGATCTGTCAGCACCCCCACCCCGGAGGTGCCAAAACATGAGACGATACAGAAAATGAAAAATAAGATACAGAC
>NW_023211945.1:0-571 GCF_002007445.2 Ailuropoda melanoleuca
TGGGGCAGAAGGAACCTCGGGTAGTGATGGGGGCAGGGCACAGAGGAGCCGGGGAGCCACAGGCCGGGGTGGCCAGGGGCAGGGAGTGATGGAGATGAGCAGGGTCGTCCCTGATCCATCAAGAACGGTGAGGGTCCTGGGAACAGTGGCGGGTGTTTGTCAGAGCAAGTTGGGGACGGGGGTGCACAACGTGATAAGGGCATTGGTTGACAACTGAACGGTCTGCTAGGGGGTTCCCCTGCATAAAGGGTCCTGTGCCCACTTCCTTTGTGGACACTTGTTGTCTCCTTGTGCCCAGGGGGCCGCATCTTGCAGGAAATGGTGCCTTCTCAGTAGTTCCTCGGCTCCGCTGTGGGCAGGACTCAGACCCCTCCCCATCTCCTGGTCACTGTGGAAGCTGCAGCTGAGCAAAGCCCAGACTTTGGGGCCGCTCTGCTGACCCTCTGAGGGGTTTTGCCTGCTCTTTGCTGACGTCTGGCCTCTGGGTGCCTGCCCCCATGAACTTCGCATCTTCACACACACCCCGTCCCAGGGAGAAGGAGGTTCCAGCCCAGCAGCAGGAAGGCCCCTC
>NW_023211946.1:0-846 GCF_002007445.2 Ailuropoda melanoleuca
CTCTTGAAACTCAAAAGTAAGAAAACAAACAAACTGATAAACAAGTGGGCCAAAAACCTTAACAAGCACCTGACCAAAGATGTCCACATGACAAATCAGCACACGAAAAAATGCTGCATGCGATATGTCATCAGGGCAGTGCAAATGAAAATAAGATGCTGCTAGACCTGGTAGAATGGCCTAATTCCAGAACTGACAACACCAAAGGCTGGTGAGCAACAGGAATTCTCATTTATGATCTGTGAGGATGGAGAATGGTTCTGCCACTTTGGAAGACAGTGTGATGGTTTCTTGCAAAACTAAATATACTCTCGCCATGATCCAGCGATTGTGCTCTTTGGTATTTACCCAAAGGTGTTGAAAACTTACGTCCACACAAAAACTTGCACGTGGGTGTTGATAGAAGCTTTATTCATAATTGCCAAAACTTGGAAGCAATCAAGATACCCTTCAGTAAATGAATGGATAAACTGTGGTATATACAGATGATGGAGTATTATTCATCATTAAAAAGAAATGAACTATCCAGCCACAAAAGGACATGGAGAAAATTTAAATACATACTAATGAGTGAACGAGGCCAATCTGAAAAGGCTGTGAACTGTATGATTCTTGCTATATGGTGCCTGGAACAGAAAAAACTCTAGAGACAGTGAAAAGATCAGTGGTTGCCAAGGGTTAGGGAGATGGGAAGGATGAAAAGGTGGAACATGGAAGATTTTTAGAACAGCAAATGTGTTCTGTATGATAATATAATGATGGATGCATGTCATTGCATATTTGTCAAAATTCATAAGATGTACAGCACCAAGACTAAACCCTAATGTAAACTATGGACTTTGGTCA
>NW_023211947.1:0-559 GCF_002007445.2 Ailuropoda melanoleuca
CCATCCTGTGCCCAGGATGCTATCCTGAATCCCAGTGTTTCCCATCTTGTATTGTAAGTGCCTAATTACAAAAAATAGGAATCTTAAGGAAGAAAATGTGAATTTCTCCCCATTTTCTAGCACGATGCTTGTAATAAAGTATGTGGTGAATAAATATTTTCCAATAACATCAAATAATTATGTACNAATATTTTCCAATAACATCAAATAATTATGTACTGCTTACTAGGCGCCAGGCTCCATTCCAAGCATTTTATATATTCACTATGATATAGCTATGATTATTAACATTAAATAGATGAGGAAACTAAAATGTAGAGAAGTGAAATAACTTGTCCACGGCCAAACTGCTAGTTCACGTTGTAGCTGAGATTCAAACCCAAACTGTGTGCTAAGGCAGTCTCTGCTCTCAGCCCTAGAGCTGCACCACTGCCTCTCAAAATGCCTGCAGAATACTTCCTTTACTTCGGCTTTGAGTGGCATTTGAACTCTATGCCTCAAGGCATGGTTTGTTACAGTAACCAGCTCCTGATTATTCAGGAATTGATAATCCAATTTG
>NW_023211948.1:0-4280 GCF_002007445.2 Ailuropoda melanoleuca
ATCATATGAAGGCTTTACATAATAAAACAACAAAACCAAATAAAAAATTTTAAATTTCTAAAAACTAAAAGCAAGGCAAAACAAATCTAAATGTTTTGTGACATAACTACTCACAGCAAAGAGTTGCTCCTGCTATATATAGAACACAGTACTTTTACTACGAATAACAGCAGGCTTTTACTCTAAAGATAAAATTAGCTATAAAGAAAACGTAGCTGTATGCAATCATTTTACTATTAGTGATAATATTGATATAGTTATTAAGACATAATTACATGTGTATTGTAAGAGAGATTTAAAAAGTCATTTTCAAGAGCAAAGACTTAGCGTAAGAGAAAAAGTGTTAAGTGAAAGCTCTCTAATCTTAAGGTTACATTTGAAATATCAGTATGAACGTTATTACTCTCTTTATAAAACTATTTCCTATCTTTAGCCATTGGAAGAAAATGCTAATGACAATGAAAGAGCAATCCACTCCTAACTCTCAGACTGTGACTTCCAAATACCATTCTGAACCTTAAAAATATATATATAGGTAAATGTATGCCTTGAATAAATGGTTGTTTATAATTACGGATTAAGAAATATATCAGATGAACCTAGAATGTAAAATAAAAAAGAGAGCTGCCATAAAGGCTAACGCAGTGTGTCAAAAGAACAGATGGACAAGCTTGAAGTCCTCTAGCCAACATGGTACAACTTGAAAACTAAAAAAGAATAACTATATTGGTGGCTTTTCCGTTATATGGTTTCACTCATTTATGGAACATAAGAAATAGGAAGATAGGTAGGAGAAGAAAGGGAAGAAGGGGGGGGGTAAACAGAAGGGGGGAAGAACCATGAGAGACTGTGGACTCTGGGAAACAAACTGAGGGCTTCAGAGGGGAGGGGCGTGGGGGATTGGGATAGGCTGGTGATGGGTATAAAGGAGGGCACGTATCGCATGGTGCACTGGGTGTTATACGCAAATAAGGAATCATGGAACATTGCATCAAAAACTGGGGATGTACTGTATAGGGACTAATATAACAAAATAAAAATTATAAAAAAAAGAATAACTATATTGATGAAAACAATAAACATTTAAAAAATAAGTTCATAATGGTAAGGAGAAAGGAGAAATAAAACTTCCTGGACACCATGGGAGATTACTAGAGCACCAACTCAGTCCAATAATCATCAATAATTACAAGAAAAGAATACAACATTCACTTTGGTATCCAGTATAAACTGTATCGCGGGGAATCAAATAGCTCGAATGGATTAGGGAAAGTTCTATACACAATAATTCCATCTAAAAAATGCAGAAGAAATGGTAACACCATTTTCACCCCTTAATGAAAAATTGATCCAGGCAAGTCATCAATGGATAGTAAAACCATTAGGTGAAAGGTTGATTGGAAACTTTAGATTGACATCGTCTTGCTGTCATCTTTTGAATTTATTAATCAATGTTAACATCACTACATATCACTAGCACGCAGTGAGAAAACCAAAACGTGTGTCTACTGATAGGATGTAATACCAAGTACGTTACATATCCTAAGCAGTATTATTGTACCAACAAAACAAAATAAAAAGAACAAGAATAAAATCCAACTGACAGGAAATTCATGAACTAAGGGGAATATTCAAATGACATACTAAAGGCGCAATCAGTCAAATACAAAATGTGGGATATTCACTGGATTTCTAATGTGGTTTCCAAAAGAATACTGCGTACAGAAATTACAACAGATAAGCAGAAGAGGAAAAGGAAAAAAAAAACAAAACCCTGTTTTTGGCTTGATAGTCACTTAAAATACTAAAATGAGCATAAGAATTAAATATAGTGAGTATAACTTGTCTAGATCCTAGTTTGAACGAATTGACTATACAAGGAGAATTTTTGTCACTTGGGGTAATTTGAAAGAAGGCTAGGAATTAGACAATATTAAGACGAATTCTTAATTTTAAGTGCAATAATGATATTGGATTATTTAAGAAAAGTCCTCTTTGTTTTTAAGATGCCTACTGAAGTATTTATAGGTGAGTTGATACGGTGCATGCATTTTGTTTTGAAATACACCAGGAACACAATTTTGAAAATATTTCTAAAAACATGAGTGGAGGATAGATAAAGCAAGAATGGAAAATGCACCTTTCATCTAACTTCAAAAACTATCAACATTTATGAGAGTAAAGGAAGATGGCAGAGAAGAAGGACTCCAAGCTTACCTTGTCCCACAGATACATCTAGATAACATACACATCAGTGTAAATAACCCAGAAAATGACCCCAAATTGGGAGAACAAATTCCACAACTAAATGTAGAAAAGAAGCCACATCAAAGAGGATAGGAAGGGCAGAGATGCAGTTGGGTGACAAATGGATCGCAGGGCAGTCCACTGGTGGAAGGGACCTGCTGGCACAGAGAGGGGGGAGAAAAAGACTATCACACCAGGGAGCCCACACAGCAAAGATGAATCCTCATAACGTTTGGCTTTGAAAACCCAAGAGGCCGAATTGTGTGAATTCTTATAGTCAGCAGGAATTCAAGCCTGGAGTTTTTAAAAATCAGTGGGCAAGGTTTTGGAACAGTCTGGTGGGTGAGGGGAAACAATCCTCACACTTAAAGAGATAGCACAGAGGAGACACAGCATAGAAGCAGCAGTTTGAAAAATGCCTGGAGCATATGGGAGGGAGAATTGTTTACTAATGTTAGAGCTTGTCCCAGAGGGACAGAGATCTCTGGAAGAGTCCTCCAGGAACAAAGGATCTGGCAGGTACCATTTCTCACCCCTTCTCCTCTGGCATAAAAACACTGGTCACTTATAAGAACCAGCACAGTGCCCGTCACTCACTACTTAACTTGCTTACACTGTGCCTCCCTGTCCCCCTGGCTTCGGGGTCTGCCTCCTCCAGCCAGGCTTGCCTCAGCCCCCCCCCACCCCCGCCCCGGAAGGCCAGTGCAAGCCTTGTCAATGCTTTGTCTCCTGAAGGTGCGCTTCACTTTGGGGGGTCTTAGTTCCCCGGTGGTGGCCAGATCCCCTCTTAGGGGAGACTCACATGCACCTCGGTAAAATTGTGTGCCCCACCCCAAACACTTTGCATGGTCCCAGAGGGATATCCCTTCTGATGGGCACTGAACACCTGCCCGTGCATGCCTTGTAGATTGGCCTAGGCCACCCTGGTCTAGCAGAAGCTTGTCCCCTCTCCCGGAGGACTGACTGTGCATCTCACCCCAAGCATGCTGGGAATCTGCCCCCTCCAATAAAATGGTGGCTAGGGCCCATTCAAATCAGGGCCACAAGCCTGGCAGTGTGCAAGCGGCTTCAACAGGAGCCATCACCACTCCAAAGTACTCCTACCCTGGGGAGAGGGAAAGATAACCACACACACAACAGTCAGACTGTGGCCCCAACAGTGGGCTGGGGACAGAAGGCTGGTCTGATAGTCCCCTCCCACAATGAAAGCTTCTCAGGGGACAAAACAGGGAAAGGACCCTGCAGTTTGGTGCTACTATATCTCTGGAAAATGCTTAGTCTGACTCAACTCAAGCCCAAGGCATCTCCAGACTGGTCCACTAACAACACAGGGATCAAACACTGCTCACAACAGGCAAAGAGACCCACTGCAGATGACTGTACTGAAAGAAAAAGTGGCTTAACACAAAAGCACGGTGCACACAACACATAGGAGACACCCCTGAAGTGCCAGGATCTAGTAAACGGAGAACATTACACTGCGGGGCACTATAAGACCTAAATGAAATAGAAACTTTAAAAAAATGCAACAGAACGGATTGATGAAACCAGGAGCTGGTTCTTTGAAAGATCTTCAAAAGTCATAAAACTTTAGCTGAACTTATTGAGAGAAAGAGAGAGAGAAAACTCAAAATCAGGAATGAAAGGAATAACAACTGACACCACAGAAATACAAAGGATTGTAAAAGAATACTATGAAATATTATATGCCAACAAATTAGGCACCCTAGAAGAAATGGATAAATTCCTGGAAACGTACAACTTATCAAAACCAAAGCAGGAGGAAACAGACAATTCGAACACATCAATTAACAGCAAGGAAATTGAGTCAGTAGTCAAAAACTCCCAACAAACAAAAGTCCAGGACCAGATGGCTTCGCAGGTGAATTCTACAAAATATTCAAAGAAGAGTTAATATCTATTCTCAAACTTTCCAAAAATAGAAGAGGAAGGAAAACTTTCAAATTCACTCTATGAGGCCAGCATTACCCCAATATCAAAACTGGATAAAGACACCACCCCCCCCCAAAAAA
>NW_023211949.1:0-775 GCF_002007445.2 Ailuropoda melanoleuca
TTAAAAGGATACCTTAAATACCTCTCGTATGTTTGGAAAATAAAAGAAAATTACCAAATAATGCTTAGGTCAAAAAATAAATAAATGAATACTCACAATTGAATGGCCATGAAAATATTACAAATAAAGAAACTATGGAACATAGATAAAACTGGAAGGAAATTTTGTTACTTTAAATACTATACATTTGTAAGGAAACAAGATATTTTAAAAATCTAAATATTTAATTCAAGAGGGTGGAAGTGAGAAAGCACCAGAGGAAAAAAAAAATACAAAGATTCAGAATAAATGAATAACAAAGATAGAACACAAGTCAATGAAATGAAGAACAACAAAGTGATGGAGGGAAAAAAACAAAACCCCAAATTAGTTCTTTGGCACCCGTATCCTGGTTTCTAAATACCATTTTCTAGTACTGAATAAGGGTTCCTTAGAGTAATGAGTGATCACAGGCCTGGACAGGGAAAACAAAGCATCATCTTCAGAAAATAGGACAAGAGCATGTCAAAATGGACCTATGAACCAGCTTAAGAGAGTTCCCAATTGCCAAAGTTGGAGCAATTTGAGCAAGAAAATAAATAATGATAATATTGGATTCAACCCCCAAAATCAGTGTCTATAAGTCCATACTGAAATCAGTGACTAAATAAAAGANTGACTAAATAAAAGAGGAAAAAGAGACCACTCCATTAACTTAAGAATTACAGTTGCTAAATTTAGAAAGAATTAGGGAAATAGAAAATCATCATTGGAATGCCACATTAATAATTGTTGC
>NW_023211950.1:0-571 GCF_002007445.2 Ailuropoda melanoleuca
TAAAAATGTCAGCTTTCTGGAAGTATATTACTATGCATAGTACTGACTGGCAATGTTTAAAATAGTGTGAAAATGGAGAAAATTAAGCATATGGCGGAGGGTGCCCATAATAGTTTTTAACTTTATATAAACAATAAACTCTTTTCCTGTGCTGTGATCTAAAGAGAGTTTACAATGGATTTAGGTACTGCGACAGCAGAACAAATTTGCTCCCTGTTTTACTTTAATTAAAACACTGATTTTAAATTTTTTTTTATGTATTGCCCTCAATACTTATATTTAAAAATGTAATGAATTGAAAGATACTTTGATCCTAATTTTATATCTATGAAACTCGTCATTCATTTTGGAAAATTGTATATAAAGCAAAATTCTTTGAAATTATGCAATGATATTTTAAAATCATAAGGCCAGGGGCACCTGGCTGGCTCAGTGAGTTAAGCATCTGCCTTCAGCTCAGGTCATGATCCCAGGTTCCTGGGATAGAGCCCTACAGCTGTCTCCCTGCTCAGTGGGGAATCTGCTTCTCCTTCTCCCTCTGCCCCTCCCCACCACTAGTATTCTCTCTCTC
>NW_023211951.1:0-571 GCF_002007445.2 Ailuropoda melanoleuca
ATATGTAAAGTGCAAAGTGTCACTCATAGTCATTACTCAATAAACGTTAGCAATGATTTTTATCATCATGGGTGTCTTCGAACTGTCTCCCCTTTGTCATCTTCTCCCACGCAGAGTATGGCTGCTCTCGTGCTTTTACCTGGGCTCCTTAAAAGCCCCCTACCTGTCCTCTTATCACAGTCCCATCCCTTCCATCCCCTCCCCTCTGCTGCTGGAGTAAGCTTCCAAACGGGTCCTTGAAAAACATTGCACCCCAGCTTAAAAATACTTGCAAGGGGGCGCCTGGGTGGCTCAGTCGTTAAGCATCTCCCTTCAGCTCAGGTCATGATCCCAGGGTCCTGGGATCGACGCCCACATCAAGCCCCACATCAAGCTCCCTGCTCAGTGGGAAGCCTGCTTCTCCCTCTCCCACTCCCCCTGCTTGTGTTTCCTCTCTTGCTAGGTGGGAGATGGGCATTAAGGAGGGCACATGATGTGATGAGCAGTGGACGTTATACGCAACTGACGAATTACTGAACACTACCTCTGAAACTATTGATATACTATATGTATATCAAATTAAAAAAAAAAA
>NW_023211952.1:0-571 GCF_002007445.2 Ailuropoda melanoleuca
GACCACTGTCCTAAGAGAATGGGGTGACTCCTAGCATCTCCTCCAAATTTTAAGTAGAATTCTTAGTTTTGAAAAATGATAAACATAACTACAGAGAATTAATGAGAAAGATAATGAATGATACAATTCTATAAGAGACTGGTACAATTTTAGTTGATATGCCTCCTAAATTTTGCATGTATATTAAAATTTTGTAAAATAAATCACTGTGTAAATGTATCAGGAAACTAGCTTTTTAAAGAAAAAAAATTAGGTGGCAAATTCTTTGGTAAAGTTAAAACTCTGATTTATCTGTTTTGTAAGCAGATTTTCATGTATTGAATTTTCTTAGGAGAAGGCAGATTGTATCTGGTGGTTTTATGCATTGAAAATGCTTCTGAAGAAATATTTGATTAGTTGATATGGGAGTCAAAATATGCTAGGTTGTAGAAAACTGAGAAAATTGCCATTTTTACTGAAAATGCTTTTAACATGGAATTTGATACTTTTTCTATAGTTTAATTTCCAAAGGTCTCCCCATCCTTGGGATCCCCCTCCCCGCGGAAGATGGTGGCAAAAAGAGTGAAGCAGC
>NW_023211953.1:0-571 GCF_002007445.2 Ailuropoda melanoleuca
ATCTTTAAATCGATCAAGTTATGATGCCAGGAGCAGCAAGGAGAACTGGTTATATTTGTGCTTTTCATATATCAATTCCAAAATGAACTTATTAAGAAATGTATATTGTCATCACAGAAATATCTGGGATCTTTTATACTCATGACACTGGAGTACTGGTCGCTAACTGGTAAGTAACACCAGTCAAGTTGTAGGAGCCCTTTTGGCCTGAGTTCAGAACTGGCCATCACTAGTATCCACGTGGATGAGTCCCCAGCACGTTTTCACAGAGGAAATGTAAACAACTGTCATGACCTCGCTAGTTCATAAAATAGTTGAAAAAGTCCACATTTCTCCCCCTTGTTATCTAAGCTGCCATTTTATCTGACTATTGAGTTTAAATTGTGAAGTCATGAGAGAGAACTGGTCAGTGTCTGCAGGAGCTGTGTGTAATCTGCTATTCACAACAAGAATTACATATTTTGGACCAGCACCTTTCTAAAAAATTAGGAGTGTGGCTGGAGAGAGTCACAGATGATAGCAAATGCTACACATAGAAACACAGTTGTGACATACCCTTTTTTATTTGCTT
>NW_023211955.1:0-571 GCF_002007445.2 Ailuropoda melanoleuca
TATTTTTTCTCATATTGTCGCTATTTGTCTATGTGCATTAGTCTTTTTTTCACAGAGTCTATAAACACTTTGAGGTTAGAATTATACAGCTTACTTTTTCTAGATTCCCTATTGTTATCACAATGCCGAGAATGCGTTAGCGTTCCAACCTTTGGATGGGAGATTCGAATAATTTACCTCGGTTCATTTACATCCTTCAAAGTAACACTAACAATGGTGGCATCAAATGCTAAATAAACTTGATGCTTGATGATTGATCTCATAACACATATTCCGTTTCTTCACAATACTGAAAATCAAAATAATTTTAAATCCAAAATATATTCCCTTTGACATTTTAAAATGTAAGTGAAAATGAAAAATAAATACAGATATTTTTGACATTTCTATTAAAGAGGTACTCTTTATAAAGGTGCTGCATTCAAATCTTTAAAATATGCTCATCGTGTGTTGTAATTCAGAATGCTTTAGTTCTCCTTAATGATATGATATTATAGGTAGTTGTTTAGCTTTAAAGTTGCTGTTATTTCTACATTTATGTCAAAGCTACAGATTACAACTTTAATAGGGA
>NW_023211956.1:0-571 GCF_002007445.2 Ailuropoda melanoleuca
AAAAAATATTTGTAACTTATATCACACACACACAATGTTAATCTAATATATGAATATGCTCTGATAAGAGAAGATGAAGAACAAAGTTTTAGAACAATGGACCAAAATAATGATCAGTTAGTTCACTGTAAAAATGCAAATAGCTCTAAGACACGAAAAAGTGATATATGCATGAATCTTTTGACTAAACAATTCCATTTGTGGCAACCTACTGCAGTTATATTCTGCCAAATATGAAAATATTTATGTTCATGGCTAGTCAATAGATGACAATTTTTTTTTAATGACTTTTTTCCTTTTTTGGCCTTTTAATATAGTGAGTAACACTGACTAACTTTTGAATGTTAAACCAACCTTGCATTGCTGGGATAAATCCTGCTTGGTCATGATGTATTACCCTTTTTATTTATTATTGAATTCAGGTTGCTAATATCTAGTTAAGGATTTTTGCATCCATATTAATGAGGGATATTGGACTGTGGTTTCTTGTAATGCCTTTCTTTGGTTTTAGTATCAGGGTAATTGCTGGCCTCACAAATTAGGTTGGGAGAATATTCTCTTTTTTTTTTTT
>NW_023211957.1:0-571 GCF_002007445.2 Ailuropoda melanoleuca
ATGAAATATGGCTTTTGCTATTGCTTTTTTATTTAAAGCTTTATTAGTTTAAGGTGGTTTCTTCCCCCCCCCTTCCAGGTTTCTTGATAGTATTATTTTTTTAAATTCTTGAATACATGTAGCATTTAATTGAATAATTTTTTGGCTTCAATTGAGATATATTGTTTTACTCTTTTAATCTACTAATGTAAGGAATCTTATGGATATATTTTCTAATATGATTCAACTTTACATTCCTGGGGTAAAGCCAACTTGGTCGTGATGCATTGTTTCTTTTAAACAGTGCTGATTTCTGGTTTGCTAATGTTTTGCTTTGGACATTTACACCTATGTTCATGAATGGAATAGGCCGCCAATTTTCTTTCCTTAGTACTGTCTTTGGTTTGTCTTCTGACTATAAGAATCTCATAAAATGAAATTGAGAGTATTCCCTCCTTTCTTCTAGAAGAATTGCTATAGGATTAGAACATGTTCCTTGAAGATAGCATTTGATTATATTGTTTAGATGTGATATTTTCTTAGTGGAAAAACTTTTAACTCAAAATTATATATAGTCTTTTTGGAATCATTA
>NW_023211958.1:0-571 GCF_002007445.2 Ailuropoda melanoleuca
GGAGGAATGCCCTACTGGTAGGAGAGGAGGCTTAGAAAGAAAATCCTATTGTTGGAAATGGCCTGTGTATGTCACACTTTCTTCTATAGACATACAACGGACAAAGAGGAGAACTGACCTCCTGAGAGGTAGACTCTTCCCTGAGTGATAGACAAGTCACTGTAGACCAGAGAACGAAGTTTTAGGGAAGAGAACTTGAGTTGAAATCCCAGCTCTGAAACTTGCTACATAAGAAAGTTCCTTACCTCTCTGCACCTGTTTCTTTAACGCAGGGGTTTATGGTATGGAGTATGGCACATGGAGATGCTCAAAGGCCCTTTTTTCAGGACCTATCCGTGTCAATGGTCACGACTACTTAGTGTCCCAGATTTTGCATCCATTTTTCACTTTAAACTTCCTGTTCCCTTAAGTACAATAGCACTTGAGAAATCTGAGCCTCCAGAAGGGAAGGAGCATCCAGGGACCCGAGGACCCTATGAGGAAGCAGGGAGCTTTCCTGTTGCTACCAAAAGCCTGTCCAGAACTGCCTCTCCTGAACTGTACATTTGGTTTCCTGCCTCTCCCAGGTGAC
>NW_023211959.1:0-571 GCF_002007445.2 Ailuropoda melanoleuca
CAACAGCAATCAGACAACAAAAAGGGATAAAAGATATCCAAATCGGCAAAGAAGTCAAACCGTCTCTCTTCACAGATGACATGATACTGTATATAGAAAACCCAAAAGAATCCACTCCTAAACTAACAGAAGTTATAGAGCAATTCAGTGTTGTGGCGGTGTACAAAAACAATGCTCAGAAATCAGTTGCATTTCTATACACGAATAATGAGACAGGAAAAACAGAAATTAGGGAATCCATCCCATTTAAAATAGGACCAAAAACCATACATTACCTTGGAATTAACCGAGACATAAAGGATCCATATTCTGGAAACTATAAATCACTCTTGAAAGACATTGAGGAAGACACAGAAAGATGGGATAATATCCATGCTCATAGATCAGAAGAATTAACATAGTTAAAATGTCCATGCTATCCAGGCAATCTACACTTTCAATGCTATCCCGATCAAAATACTGATGACATTTTTTCAAAGAACTGGAACAATAGCCCTTATATTTGTATGGAACCAGAAAAGGCCCTGAATCACCAAGGAACTGTTGAAAAGGAAAAACAAAGCTGGGGGCA
>NW_023211960.1:0-4746 GCF_002007445.2 Ailuropoda melanoleuca
GGGCCAGGGGACTTCTGTGCATTCCAAAGGAGAATAAGAAATCCCTCATTGCCCTCTTAACGAGATCCAACGGTACTCTGCTACGGTCTGTACTCTTCTCACAGTGCTGCCTGTGGCTAATTTTATCAAATGCATCTGTCATTTTACTTACAGCACTTCACTGGCAAGTGTGTTTTGGGGACCTAACTGGTAAATCTCACCAAAACATCCCTATAAGCTAACTAGCCATATCAAGTACTTCATACATGCCCTATTCTGGCACCTTTAAATTTTTCTTTTAATTTTCTGATATTTGAAGGATACATGTAGGCATAAAAAATAATGTAAAAGGCACCTTTTGAACAAACTCCCCAGATCTAACAATGTATCCTCAACCATATTTGGTATCAATTACTGCCTTAGTTTTGAAGGTACTATTTCCCAGTACATGTGACTCTCTGAACATTCCATCGATGCTCTGAAGGGTCTCCTGTTTTATCTGCTCGCTCTAAAGAGAAAGCTAATCTAGAAGAAGCTAGGGCTTGGCACCAGCACTAACAAATATAAGAACTTGAAGAATTCCCATTTTAGGGGGGCCAGATCTTCAAGAGCAGGGCGATTCCAAGAACAACACAAGTAACTCCTACCATGTCACACTAACTGTGTACCAGGCCCTTTATTCGTCAGCCTTCATCAGGATAACAATCCCACAACCCGTAGATACAATTACCACCATATTTACATGAGGAAATGGAAGCTCAGAGTGACTGGTCCAAGGATGACAAGGGCAGAACTTGACTCAAACACAACCCCATGTGGCTTCAGAATATCCTTCCCACTTTCTAATAAACTTCTGCTTACCCACAGTCATCCACNTTGCTTACCCACAGTCATCCACACATGCAGATGGAGGAAAAACCACTCCCAAGGAAAGGGAGATGGGGAAGGAAAGGTGGGTGTTGTTGTTTTAAGTAACTATTTATCCCACCTTCTGGTGTTTATTAGACCCTGGACACTTCAGCCAAAGCCCATTTACATGCCCCTGCGATCTCCCCAGCTTGTGGTGGAACAGTTTGCTAGAAAACTATTGTACCATCCAATTTTCAGATAATTACAGTTAGCAAGCCCACTGGTTGGGTTAAGTCTGGCCAAAATAAAACCAGGTGGGGGTGCCACAAGGAGACCAAGGTCAAGTCAAGGCAGCAGGAGAGGTCTTTTTAAGGAAACACCATTGAACCTGAACATCACTTGCTTGGTTATTATCCCAACCTAAGTAGCCTTTGCAATCCCTGACCACATGTTTGGTCTTTGCTCTGTGCAGTTAAAACAGACTCTCCGACAACCGCAGTGCTCCAGGATTCCACAACATTCTGTTCAACACACTCGGGGCACGAGGATTTTGTGCCAGATACGCCAGATACTGCTTGCTTAACAAGCAGTTAAGAAATGCTTTTCTCGAGGCGCTTCATGTTACTTCAGGCATCATGGAAGAGGCCGCAACCTCTCCATGAAAAGTTACAATAAATTTTAAAATGGGATCACCAATAAAAAATCTCAAAATTACACGGCTACCCCTAGACGAATTCAAATTGCTGAAGGTGTACAATACTCACCATTTGTGCAGGAGGAGGGTGGATTAGTGAGGAGGGAAAATTTAAGTGAAAAGATGGAAGGAAGTTTACCCTAAGCAGGTCATTGTGTGTATATCCCGCGTGCTGCCCTCTGGAAACGCTCTATTTCATTGGCTATCGCTAAATTACCAGAACAACTACAAACACTTTCCCTCTTATGGTAACGGAAATAGTCTTACTAATTTTGATAGATTCGCCTAACAAGGTGCTGGCTTGCTTAACTATTAAGCTAAACTAAAAATGCTGTAAAAGTCCTTTTAGCTATTAATCAAAGATTCCTCAGTCCCTCTTATATAAATATATAATTCAGCAAGGTATCCTCTATCCTTCCTGGACTCAATACTTCTGGGTAAAAAGAATTTCCTCTTATTTCAAATCCATATTTCCAAGACTCCTACTAAGAGATTTGTTTTTAGGCATTCATTATCCCCTGTCCAGAATTAAAGGGAATTTATAGCCCCTCAATTTTAAAGCTGGCATAAAATTAAGGGCAAAGGAAGATTTTGAAAGGTATTATGTTTAATGCTAAACGAATTATAAATGGGTGATTATTCCAGATTTTAAGTGGAGGGAAAAAACCACCAGCTCCAAACTACAGTCTCTTTGTTCAAAGATTCAACAGGAGGACGAATTTGGAAGTTTAAAATTTAAAAATTAAACCACTAGAATAGAGAGGGCAATACTTAAAATGCATTCTGGAAATAGATTAACACATTCAGCCAAGTGAAAGACCAAAAAAAAAAAAAATCTGGCAAAATGACAGTTTACAAAAGCCCAATTCCCAGTGGGGCTAGAAGTATTTTTACTAGTGGACAGAAACTGGTAAAAGAGAAAATGAATTTTAAAAGGATTTAAATTGCCACCAATGAGCTAGTCAGGGAAAATTGCTGGCAGTACAGCAAAGGGCTGTGAGAAGAAACCCATCCTACACCCGGTGGGAACGGTCTCCCCCCTGAATGCGAGCCACCACGTTATCTGCGGAGTGGAAGGGGTCTCCCGGGAAAGCCGTGTCCATGACCCTCAGAACAACTTTCTCAGGCATTCCTCCCCATGTCAGCTGAACGACTTTCTCAAAGACACAAAGCACACGCCACATTCCGCAGCATGGCGTGTTCTTCAGACAGCTTTCTTACAGCCCACAGATAACCACACACCAAATTAGAATGTGGGATTAAAAACAGGGAAATCAGTGAAGTCAGATTTTATTTTATTTTATTTTATTTTATTTTTTAAAGATTTTATTTATTTATTCGACAGAGATAGAGACAGCCAGCGAGAATGGGAGCACAAGCAGGGGGAGTGGGAGAGGAAGAAGCAGGCTCGCTATAGCAGAGGAGCCTGATGTGGGGCTCGATCCCAGAACGCCAGGATCACGCCCTGAGCCAAAGGCAGACGCCTAACCGCTGTGCCACCCAGGCGCCCCTGAAGTCAGATTTTAAATCACACTTGGACATCTCCCTAAGTTTCCAAACCCCGCCATCTGATGAAGTTTTTCCACGCCTTCTAAAAAGATGGCTTTTTCAGAGAAATTCAGCAGCTGATTCTGTTTGCATGACACCGAAGATACGCCACCTATCACAGGAATGCCAATCCAGGATCCCTCTTCAGTCACTATCCCATATCTGCACACCTACCTCTTGGCACATCTCACCCTAACATTCGTATTAATACTTACATTACTCTGTTTACTGCGACTTCAATGCCTCAAACATGATTGTTTACTCCAACACAGTGGCAGCTGGAAGAGAGAACCCCTTCAACTTTAATAATAGACCCTGACAGTCAGAAACCCCTACATTTAAAGATACAGCCAAGACATATAATTTCTCCCTTAAAACATCTATTTTAGGGCTAGCATCCATCAGTTTCCTGGTGTTCTTTTTTTTTTTTTCCTTCACTGCCTTCACCAGAATGAAGAGTTGGTTTTCCCTGGAGAGACTTTTTAGAAAAAGCCAACATCAGGATTCGGTTTGGGTCACTGCTGTTCACATGTAGAGCAGGTCTAGACCCGACGTGCACACATGGCGGACACAAGCCTGCTTGAACAGGGCTCACACTGGAGCAGGAGGGGAGCAGATACACAATAAGCAAGGAAACAGATGAACAAGGCATCTTCAGAGGCGTCGTGCTAGAGGGAAAATCGAACAGGTGCCTCGTCATTCCACCCCTAGCACACATCAGTAACTCCCGCATATGGTGCCAGGAGATACCACGAGAATGTTCCCAGATTCTCACAGAAGAGGCAATCAGCCCAGTCATCCAGGAAGGAAAATGGACAAATGTTTCTACATCCCATCATGGAGGATCAGATACTGGCAAAAATGCACACAGCTGCAGGCAATAATAAGGTGAGTCTTAGAGACAGGATGCTAATTGAGAAAGGCTAGTCCCAAAGACCACCTACACTGTACTTTTTTTTTTTTAAGTGCAAAACTAAGCAGAGCTAAACTAGTGGTTTAGTTTAGAACTAGTGGTTAGGGAAATATGCAATAGGTGGTACAAGCGAGGAAATAAACAGAAAATTCAGGTTATAAGTCTCTGGAAGGGTCTCAAAGGGTAGAACAGAGGATCCCCCAAGGCTTAGTGCTCAAGCTGGGTGCTGGGTTCACAACTATTCATTTTACTACTAGGCTTTCTATCTTGGTTAGGTGTTACATAGTATTATGTATCAAGTATTACATCCAGAAAGCTATAAAGAAAGTAACAGGATAGAGTCTCTAAGGCAGCTAGGACTGAAACATGGTGTAAGGGCAAATAAACATTTAAAATAAGCTTAATTCCCACTGTTAAAAATAAGGGAAGTGATGTACTATCTCCCTTTTGAGTATTTTTCTTTAGAAAATTTGTAATTATAGATTTTTTCTTGTCTCTTTGAAATACATGTAAATTGTTTTACAGCTAAATAAGGCTCTACCAGCTTTATGACCCAGTTAGTTCTTTCTCAAGGACCTGAGAGCCAAGTCCTCGGAATGTTAGCATCCAAGGGAGGTCGCACCCCCATCTCCCACTCTCTGTGGGAGGGGAGGAGTCCCACTTTGTGGGCTGCGCCTGGCTCCAGTTGCAAAATTATCTCCTGTCCTAAAGATAAGAAAAATAAACTCTTTCTTTATTAAATCAGTTAACACTGGTGATCACC
>NW_023211960.1:6439-9839 GCF_002007445.2 Ailuropoda melanoleuca
AAAAAAAAAATCTTTCCAAACAAGGAATAAGAGAATGTCCTTTACCTGACCTTACAGAGAGGTCTACAAAAACCTATAGGAAAGATCTTAATGGTGAAACATCAGAAATCCCCTTTAAAGTCAGGAACTTTATTCCCTATGGTGCTAGAAATTCTAGAAGGCACAGTCAGATAATAAAGAGAAATAAAATAGGCCTGTGCTCTATCACTCAGCCATCCATTCCTAAGAATGTCTGGAAGACATTCTCACACTGCACACAAAGGTACATGCGCAAGGTTGTGCCTTGCAGAACTGTTTTGCAAGCAGAAATGGTTAAAAGGGAAACAACCTAAATGTCCACCAACAAGAAAATGTGTTTGGAAATTGCAATATGTTTCTACAAGGGACTAGAACAGAGCAGGTACACTGCTTAACCCAGAGCTGCTGACAGAGAAAAACCAGACTCGGCCCAGCTCTGCATATCTAGGGGACATGGAGAGGCTGGGAAAGGTGACGTGGAGTCCCCATACTATACATACTTTTATGCAGATAATCCAAAGATATCCTATGGTCCAAAGGGAGCCAACTCAGCTGTCGTAGTTCAAAGCCATCTGATAATAATTAGCACAAACATGGTCTGGACCCAGAAATTCCACAGATTTCCAAAACTTGTCTGGAATATTTAAAATATTTAAAATTTTTTCATGTACCTTAAACTCAAATCTGTAATGATGCCATAGACTTCACCAAGAAATGCCACCAACTAGAAGTGCCCAATTTCAAACTGTTTCAAAATAGAAAGTTGTACAAGATCATCTCTAACAGCCACTCTTGTCTCCTGTAAGAATATAAATAAAGCTATACAAAACAGCTTTTGTGCTGGGGCTTTTCAGACACCCTTCGATAGATCAGTGGTGTTTTAAGCTTTTTGAGAGAAAATTCAGTTTAACAGGGTAGTGTGGAGAACAATTCATCACAATCTAACTTGTGATAACCAGCTTAATAATAAATTTACAAGGGGCGCCTGGGTGGCTCAGTCGTTAAGCATCTGTCTTTGGCTCAGGGTGTGATCCCAGGGTCCTGGGATCGAGCCCCACATCAGGCTCCTCCGCTGGGAGCCTGCTTCTTCCTCTCCCACTCCCCCTGCTTGTGTTCCCTCTCTCGCTGGCTGTCTCTCTCTGTCAAATAAATAAATAAAATCTTTAAAAAATAAGAATAATAATAAATTTACAAGTCCTTATTTTTAAAGTTTGTTATGCAATACAACTAAAAATAATTTTAAACTCTACCATGCAAATAATCAAGCACAAAGGATCATTCTACTCAAAAAAGTCAATCCATCAAGTCCTTTGGATGGAGGTAAATATTCATGTGTAAACTAAATAACAAAACATGAAAGCTGAAAAATATTAATAATCTAGTGGTTTACAAACTATGCTCTACAACAGTGCTTCAGGGTTCCAGGAACATTCGATTCTGATTTCTTTTCCTGATAGATTTCAAACTTAAAGAAAGCGATATAGGGGCGCCTGGGTGGCTCAGTGTGTTAAGCGTCTGCCTTTGGCTCAGGTCATGATCCCAGGGTCCTGGCGTCCAGCCCCACATCAGGCTCCCTGCTCAGCGGGGAGCCTGCTTCTCCCTCTGCCTCTGTGATCTATCTTTTTCTCAAATGAGTAAACTAAAATCTTTAAAAAAAAAAAAAGGACGAAAGAAAGAAAAGAAAGCAATAAAGAAAGCTATATATTCAAATGTAAATTATACTCCATCATCAACTTTATGTTCAGCTTTTGAACAAACCTCACTTAAACATAAACATCATCTTCTCATCCTTGAGTTTGAACTTGCGTGCATCTCTGTACACACATTTTGGCCAATCCCATCACCAAGCCATGCCTGCCAGTCAGTAATTCCATTCTGTTAACATCCCCCTACTAATGAAACAAAGTATCACAACATTTGTGAAATTATTTGAAACTGTTTCTGCATCTTGCTCTTGACATCTATAAAAACATGAATATAAGTATAAATATTTTGAAAATGCAATGTCTAGTGATAATGGAAACCAAGAAAGTCATTAGGCACTAGGCAAGCCAGACGAGAGGTCTCTAAGTCTTGGCTAGTGTAGAAAGGTGGGCCTGCTGGATACAGATCCCCGCGGCTCACATGGACTTTGCGCTGGTGTTCTTCTCAGGGTCCTTTTTCTACCTCCTGCTGGATCATGCATGATCTTATCTCAGTTTGGCACATCCAACTTTTTCATGATGGCTTCATTGAGCTAGGATTCTTCTGCCATACAATTCATCCATTTACAAATGGGCAACGGAGTAGTTTTCAGTATGTCCCCAGAACTGTGGTCTGTGGTCTATTTTAGAATATGTTCATCACCCCGAAAAGAAATTCTGCACCCTTTAGAGGCCACCCCCCAAGTCTTCCCAGCATTCTCAGGCCCTAGCACCCATTAATCTACTTTCTGCCTTTAAAGATGTGCCCATTCTGGATACTTCCTATAAACTGAATCACACAACATGTGGTCTTGTGTGTCTGGCTTCCTTCACTCTTATGTTTTCAAGAGTCATCCATGTTGCAGCAACCAAATGATATTCCATTGCATTACATATATTTTGTCTAGCCATATGTGAGTTGATGGATATTTGCCTTGATCCTCCTTTTTCGGGTTGTTATGAATAATGTCGCTATTAACATTTGTGTGCAAGTTTTTATGTGGACATAGGTCCTCCTTTGGCTTGGGTGCATAGCTATGAGTAGAACTGCTGGGTCATCTGATGAATCTGTGTCCCACCATTTAAGGAATGCCAGGTTGTACCATCTTCCACGGTCACCAGCAGCATATGAGGGTCCCGATTCCTTCACATTCTCGCCAACGCTTGTCTTTTTTATTATAGTCCTCCCAGGACGTATGTAGTATCTCACTGTGGTTTTGATTTGCATTTCCTTTTTTTTTTAAGATTTTATTTATTTATTCTGAGAGAGAGAAAGAGAGCACGTGTGAATGGGGGGGCAGGGGCAGAAGGAGAGGGAGAGAGAATCTCAAGCAAGCTCCATGCTGGGTGTAGAGCCCAAAATGGGGCTCGATCCCACAACTCCGAGACCATGACCCGAGCTGAAATCAAGAGTCAGACGCTTGGGACGCCTGGGTGGCACAGCGGTTAAGCGTCTGCCTTCAGCTCAGGGCGTGATCCCGGCGTTATGGGGTCGAGCCCCACATCAGGCTCCTCTGCTAGGAGCCTGCTTCTTCCTCTCCCACTCTCCCTGCTTGTGTTCCCNGAATAAATAAATAAAAAAAATCTTTAAAAAAAAAAAAAAGAGTCAGACGCTTAACCCACCGGGTTACCCAGGCGCCCCTGATTTTCATTTCCTTAATAACTAATGATGTATCTTTCCATGTGCTTACTGGCTACTG
>NW_023211961.1:0-2130 GCF_002007445.2 Ailuropoda melanoleuca
GACAAGGATGCCCACTCTCACCACTATTATTCAACATAGTACTAGAAGTCCTTGCAACAGCAATCAGAAGATGAAAACGGATCAAAGGTATCCAAATTGGCAAAGAAGAAGTCAAAATGTCTTTCTTGAAGGGGGAGGAGGTTAAGATGGCGGAGGAGTAAGGGACCCCTTTTTCAGCCGGTCCCCTGATTTGAGCTGTATAGGTACCAGACCAGCAGGAACATCCACGGAATCAGCCTGAGACGCAGGAAGATACATCTGGATCTCTACAAATGAACATCTCCAGCGCTGAGTATAGAGGTTCGAAGCGGGGAGCCGTGAAACCGCGCACAGATATCAGAAGCTAAACAGAAGGGGGAGGGAGCCGCCGTGTCAGGGAGCCGGGAAGTGGTAGCCACCTGCATGGGGGAGCGGACAGACCNGCGGACCCGCACACTTGAGACAGCAGGCTGAGATGGGAGCTCCGGGAGCGCACGCAGGACGGCCTGCGGTTGGCGGGCCACCTGCACGGGGGAGCAGGTGGACTCGCGGATGGCACCTGTGAGACAGCAGACTTAAAACCCGAGCTCCAGGAGCGCGCGCGCAGGGCAGCTGGCGGGCCACCTGCAACGAGGAGCGGGCGGACCGCGGACCCGCACTCTGGAAACAGCAGACTGAGTCCGAGAGCCGGGAGCGTGTGCCACCAAGCATCTCACGGAGCTCCGGAGCTCGGGTGTGCTCACTGGATCGAGGCTGAGACCAGGAGGGAGCATGCGCGGGGCGGCTGGCGGCTGGCGGCTGGAGGGCCACCTGCACGGGGGAGCAGGCAGACTCGCAGTCAGCATCCGTGAGACACCAGACTGAGATGGGGAGCTCCGGGAGCCCGCGCGGGGCGGCTGGTGACTGGCGGCTGGTGGGGTTGGAAACACAAAGGACAGAGACGTGCCAGCCCTGGAAGTGAGGGCTGGGACGCCGGGTGTGGGGCGCACAGCCCGGGATGCTGCAGGGTTGAGCAGCACCAACAGAAACAGAGTTAAAGTGGCCAGAACATCAGTGGAGAACGATCCGCGATCCCTCTGTTCTGAGACAGAGGCTGAATTTCAGCCGCTGCTGCTCTCTCAGAAGAGGCATAGCAAACCGCCAGGGAAAGCCGCCAGAGAACAAAAGCCCGGAAATACCGGCTCACAGGGTGCCCATCCCCATCCCCCCTCGCAAGGGACACAGAGACTCTACCCAAACAGGGTTTTCTGAGTACCTGCAGGCAGGCCCCTCCCCCAGAAGGCAGGCTGAAAAATCAAGAAGCCCACAACCCGGAGCGCCTGAGTGGCGCAGTCACCAAGCACCTGTGTTCGGATTAGGGTGTGATCACAACGTTCCGGAAGGGAGTTCCTCATCGGGCTTCTCCACCGGGAGCCTGCTTCTTCCTGTCCCACTCCTCTGCTTGGGTTCCCTTTCTTGCTGACTGTCTCTCTCTCTCTCAAATAAATAAATAAACTCTTTAAGGAAGAAGCCCACATCCCTAAGATCTCTATAAAACAAGGGCGCACGGCCTGGGTCCCAGTCAACACTTGGGCTCTGGACAACCCTGCAATCTCTCTTCATCAGAATGACGAGAAGGAGAAGTCCCCCCCAGCAAAGAAAAGATAATGAGTCTGTGGCCTCTGCCACAGAATTGGCCTCGGCCACAGAATTAATACATATGGATGTATCCCAATTATCAGAAATGGAATTCAGAGCAACAATGGTCAAGNATGTTTGTCTCTCTCTCTCAAATAAATAAATAAAATCTTTAAGGAAGAAGCCCACATCACTAAGATCTCTATAAAACAAGGGCGCACGGCCTGGGTCCCAGTCAACACTTGGGCTCTGGACAACCCTGCAATCTCTCTTCATCAGAATGACGAGAAGGAGAAGTCCCCCCCAGCAAAGAAAAGATAATGAGTCTGTGGCCTCTGCCACAGAATTGGCCTCGGCCACAGAATTAATACATATGGATGTATCCCAATTATCAGAAATGGAATTCAGAGCAACAATGGTCAAGATGATGAGTAAACTTGCAAAAAGTATCAACGAAATGTTTTGAGAATATAGAATCCCTAAGGGCAGAAATGAGAACGAATCTGACAGAAATTAAAAATTCTATGAGCCAAA